>NC_056736.1:678139902-678343780 GCF_019279795.1 Protopterus annectens
AATAACTTTTAAAATAATACTAAACACAACCCTAAAAAAATTTGGACATCCATTAAAGAAATCTTACATCCCACCCAACAATTCAACCCCAACCACTTTCCCAATAACTTGCCACTTGAAACTGCAATACAGTTCAACTCTTATTTTATAGATGGTATAGCATTCCCTAACCAAGGATTCCTCAACATCTAATCCCAAACCCACCCAACATCCACAAATCAACTCATCCACTTTCACCTTCTAACCTGCGTCCATATCTTCCTATATAAAACTAATTTTAAACAAACTTAAACAGTGCTCTTCAGCTGATGACCTTCCAAGTGAGTACCTAAAAATAGCAGCCAATAACATTGCCTATCCTGTCTCAATCCTTATAAAATAGGTCAATCCAGGAATCCCACATTCCCTCTCTCTGAAAAAAGTCACACATCATCCATCTGCACAAAGGAGGAAATTCAAGAGACATTAACTTTAGACCTATAACAACTGTATCTTCCCTCTCCAAAATACTTGAAAATGTATTCAAAAAAACAATTACTTGACTATCTACTGCAGGAAGAACTCCTAACCCCTCTATACAACATGGCTTCTGTCTTTCCAACAGAACTAGTGTTGCCCTTCTATATGGCAAACTAGTCTCTTCCTTAATTCTAGACTTGTCTAAAGCCAGCTTTCAACACAGTTTGTCACAGCAAACATCTACTTCAAATGTCCTCAATAGGTCTCTCTCAACCCACCTTTCTGTGGTTTAAAAGCTACCTGTCCAATAGGTATCAGTAAAACAGCACTCTATGTTCTCTTCTTACCTCCAAGTCACCATCAGTGTACCATAAGGCTTTATCCTTGGTCCCCTCCTCTAACATTTTCTCCAACACCCCCTATACTTCCACACAACAGGCCACTCTAATACAACACACAGATGGATTCTGCTCTCATTTGCACATCTGACAACATGCTACACCTCCAAAAAATTACTCAGGAAGCTTTGACAGCCACTGAAACATGGCTTCATAACTCACAAATCATGTTCAACCCAAAAAAGACCAAACTACTTTACTGTCATGAAAAAATAAAATTTAAAGTCCTTTCTCTTGATAATACAAACAATGAAGTCACTTCTCTAGCAAACTGTTAGGGGTGATAATTGAGGATCTATATCAGATTATCGATACCTGAAAATGTCGAAGCACCTTTATTCGACACAAAAATGTCGCTGAGTTTGTTGAATGGCCAAACATCGATTTCTTTCCAAGGGAAAGAAATCGGTTGGCTGTTCTGACACAGGTGCCCTTTCCCCGACTGTAGTGCAGTCTCAGAGTTAGAATATTTAGTTGGGGGGGTGTGAGGGGAGTGGGTGGCAAAGCCCCCCACTTAAATACATTCGTTTTTATGTTGTGTTGTCTGTTGGCCTTCCGATGTTTTTCCCTTTGAAAGAAATCTGTGTTTTGACCGTTCAACAAAGTGTTCGACATTTTCGTATTGAATAAATGTGCTTCGACATTTTGAAATGTCGATATTCTGATATAGATCCATAATGGATGATAATCTTACATTTGATCTGCATATACAAAACTGCATAAGAAAAACTCATCAAAGAATACAGATGCTTTACAGATCCAAAAGCTGTCTCACTGATGCAAATAAAACTACACTTGTCACTACTAATCTCTTCCCCACACTTCTTTATGGCGATCCCATACTTACTAACCTCCAGGCTTCACAAAAATGAAAACTTAAGTCAACAACAAAACCAAACGGAAAACTACCAAAGGTCCAGATACGTAAAAATGAAATTATCTGAAGAAAACCATCTGAACCAACAGGCTAAAAAATAAACCGTTTAATAAAACAATGATGCAAAACTAGAATAAAATATATACATAAATGAGCACTTTCAGGACTGTATCCCTTTATCAGAGTGTCCATTATTCATTAGTAAAACATATTTAAACACCAAACAGCCAATCAGAATCAATATTGAGGTCTACACCCTTTTAAAATAGGTTTATGCGGGATCATTCCATTTAACCCAGGGCTTCTGTCTGCTCTTAATTCTATTATCCAGTGCATCTCATGTGATTCAGTAAAATTAACTACATCTCCACCTTTAAAATTCATTTTGATCACTTGCAAAACCAAAAATGAAAACGTATTACCTTTATTAAGCTTAACATGTCGATAAACAGCATTATGTTCAGTATGTGAAGGCAAAGCTGACAAGTGCTGTAAAATCCTGTCTTTTAAGTGACAACTAGTTTTGCCTACATAAAACGAAGCACATTTATTACACTTAGCCAGATAGATCACATAACTTGTCTGATAGTCAGCACAGAGCCTTGGAGAATACAGTTTGTGAGTCACTGGATGTATAAAAACACTGCTCACCAATAATGTGCAGGAAGCTTTACAATGTCTACATGCAAAAGTCCCAATGCACTGAGAAAAAGGGGCCATTTCAATTTTAGAGCCATTGTCAGTATAAAGAATATTCTTCAAGTTCCTGCTACGCCTAAAAGTAAAAAAAAGGCTCATCTCCAACCACATCTTTGATAGTATCATCTGTGAGAATAATTTTCCAATTACTAAGTATAATATTACACACACCTCCACCATCACTGCTATATTTAGGAAGTATGCAGTGTTGACCATCAGAAGCCTGGTTCATATTAGATGATCTATTAGAACCCTCCTCTTGCTGAATACCAAGGGGTAGCACTAATATGTCTATATGTTTTACTGGTGTTGATAACATGAGTAACATATTTTTCTCTTGATAGCCCCTAGATTTAAGATAGGTGGCTAAATTTGCAGCACATACCCCTTTTGGACCCACCACTGTATAGTAATGAAAAGCCTAAATTGGTTAGAAATGCTACATCAACTAACATATACACAACTTCTTGCCACCTATAAAATTATTCAGCATCCATCTTCCTGTCCAGCACTAAAAAACATTCTACTCAGCTATGTTTACAGTCAATCATTGTGATCCACTGACCAAAAAACCTTGTCGTTCTACAAACATAGCAAATCTGCTGGGTATTTCCTGTACTCATACAAGGTCGCTAAGGCCTGGAACTCCTTATCTGTTATCCATCAGGTCTATACCCTCTCTCTCATCTTTCAAATCCACTCTGAAAGCCTTCCTAACTAAAATATGGCTTTGTTCTTACTCAAAACCAGGATAAATTAAATCCCTAAATGTGAACAACCACCTTTTCTTTGTACCTCCTTACTCTCCCTTCTTCACTTACTTCCTTACTGCTATCTAATTCTCTTCCCTGACTTTCTCTCTAAATATACCATAAGCCTGTTTTCCTTCACTTCATATTGCAATTCCTATTTCTATTAGACTAGTTTATCTTTAATTTCTCTTTGAACTGTCTAAACCTTTTCTAAATATTAAATAAATGTCACATACCTTGTATCAATTCTTAACAAATGTTTTTGCATTAAGTCTAATTTATTATTATTTAAACTCTAGATTTTTGTGTTTTATTTTTGAAGATTGTGTACTGCGGTGGTGGTGCTGCGGTAGCGTAGTTGCCTCACAGTAAGACGTTGTCCTGTTCGATTCTCAGCTAGAGCGTCTTCTGTGTGGAGACATGCGTGAATGGGCATACCTTCGTTGAAGGTTGTGCGTCAGGGCCGGCAAGTAAAAATCTACTGCCAATCATTAGCGGACCGGAGTTCTGCTGGGGTGACCCCTAACCAGGAAAAGCCGAAAGACACAACAAAAACATTTTTGAAGATTGTAAAATATATAGCTCTTAAAATGTTTTGTAATAATTTGGAGCTTTTCTCCCCAGGCCTCCGCTGAAAATGGACTTCTACCCAGTTTGACTTTCCTGGCAATAAAATGTCAATAAATAAAGCCAAAATATATTTAGGAAAAGGTCCCCAAACAGGAACACATTTTAAATATTGCTCTAATTTCTTTCCAAAGTTGCTAGAATAACAGCATTTGCTCTAAATCCCAAATGCATGTCATCATTTAGTGACAACTGTTACAACTTCTCAACACAAGAAAAACAAGCATTTTACAAGGAATAAAACAAAAATATAATATAAAATTTGGAACATTCTGCAAAATCAGGCACAGCATGATATACGTGTGTGTGTGTGTGTGTGTGTGTAAATAATATTGGTGAGCACATACATAAAACTCCTGGGTAGTGAAACAAGCAATACAATATAAAGTGAATCTCACAACATCCAGACCCTCTGGGGGCCACCACTCCTAGCTGTATAAGTGACTTTATAGGGGTCCCATACCTCTCAATTTCATTGGTCAAGAAATCTGGACAAAGCCAAAATAATGGGGGAGGGGCAAGGTTTTAAATACCAGTCTTATAAACTTAGAAACTTGCTAGAATAACAGCAAAACAATCTCTAATTAGGTTTACAAGCTAAAATATGTAGAAATCATTTACCTTGTCCAATAAGACATTCCAAGCTCCCTACAGAATCAGGGGTTTTTCCACTGATTAGTGATCATCTGCAGACTATTACAACAGGTGTGCTCATCAATGGAGACCCAAGAGAGAATCGCACCACTACCTCCTTCAGAATAAGGAAGAGGTGGGAACAGAATCTGCACTTTCTTCTTCCAAAACAGGAATAAGGAAATAAACCCTATGACTACTTTAAGAGATAGAGCTAGGCCTGTTTCAGGACTGCCACAGAGACCAAACAATATTATGAAAAAGTCTAACAATGTGGAAACAGAAAGAGCTCCACGATACTGCTGCTTGAGACCCCATACAGAACTCATTACTCCTTGGTGGCAATTTCTCAAACCGAAAAACTCTGAGAACCAGCTTTTCATATAAAGTCATGAAGAATAGTTAATACTGCGAACAAATTCACTGACAAGTCTTCCTTATGAGACCTGGCATGGAGAGCCGACTGTAGCAACTCTGTCCAATGCCTGGCTGCCCTTCTTTGTTTGTGAGAAGGCTATTTCTATTTAGGGTGTTAAAGTCGTCTGAACAAAGAAGAGGGTGAAGCAAGAGGAATCACATAGGTGCTGCACTATGGTCAATATCTATTTCTTCTTCTGCATGCCTTCTATTACGTCCTAATAAGCCTGACATTCCTACAGGAGGGGTTCCAGGACAATTTGACTCATCTACCTCTTAAGGGCGGTCACACTGAGCCATGCCACCTGCTGCAAGCATATCACAGATACTGCTGCCCGAGGCACAGCACTGGTACAGTAAAAATTTCAGTGGCCTGCATGACAGACTATCGAAAAAGTCATTGTAAGGGTTCTCCAGTGCCTCCTTGGATCCGGAAACAAGGAATGTTGCCAAATTCTCTAAAGCCTTGATAGCAAGAGAGGACAAGAACTGGAACATTCCAGAAATGTAATTAAAAAACCCTAATTCTCAAAGTGGCAGAAGAACCCTGTCCAAAGCTTCAGATTCCTTATCTAGTAGCAAGGTGGAAAGGTGCAGTAGTCTCTGGGACCTATACTAGACCACGGAAATCAAATAAAACTGTGGTTCAGGATGCTTTGTACATATGACATTCCAATTCCCTGATGGGTTTGTAGATGTCTCGGACATCTTGGAAGCAGAAGGGTCTGAATTATGATAACTCAGGAAGCAATGATGACATCTTTAATGGTGGGTTCCATGAGAAGAACGACATAGAGCTCTACAGACTTCTTCCCCAAATACTGGCTAGTTCTTTTTTGGGAGAAAAGGAGCTATAAGCCACCCCATAGATGAATTCATAATTCTGACAGTCTCTCCAAAGGGTGGTCATTGAATGCCAGTTATAGGAAGAAGTGTCCCATTATTATTCCCTTAGAAGCAACAATTTCTGTCACCTCAGAATCCTCCTACAAGGCAGGTTCAGAGGGTGGATGGTAAACAGCTAATTCCATTAGAGAGTGGTCTGCACTCATAAAATTGCAGGTTCATGTACTGGGTGAATAACAGGAGTGCACCAAAAGTTAAGTGACTGGCCTTTGGCAAGAAGAGAGGCGACTCTTGCTCATGAGAGGCCTATACAGGAAATCTGGCAGACATCAGGTTAAACTTGCATACTGTTCTCTTAACATCAGACTGGACAAATCCCAGCAGATGTGAAACAGTACTGAAATGTCTCATGTTTGAAGGATGCCTAAATGCCTATGATGTACTGAATGGTTCAACTTGGGAAGGTGGTGAAAGGTCAAAGCTCCTTGGTCTAGACTTTGAGCCCACGGCCTTCTCTCTGGAACACAAGGGCTTAAACTGCGAAGGCTGACCAAAATCCATTTCCTCAAGCACAAGAGGGGTGGCAGGCACACTAGATATTCTCCATCTCTCTTAGACATTAAAAAAAGAATTTGTTTAAATTTTTAGGCATCGAATATATGATTTTATGATGACAAACGTTAATATCAAAATGCATACTATGTGTGACTGAGTTATAAAAAAAATGGGGAGCTTGAGTTTGGGTGCGTCTCCCTTTATCTGGTGCATTCTTGGTGTCAGTTACTCAGTATGAGACTGCATATATCACAATTGTTAAGGCATAACAGCTCTCCTCTAAAATGAGTAAAAACTTAAATCTGTCAACTTGTGTTACTTAACCCTGACTTACACTCGGGATTACCTCTAACCTGTGGAATTTGAATAAGTTGCTTATTTATGTAATCACTGGAAATATTCTAATTGCAATATGTAAGGTTGGATCTGTAATTTTAACTGCTTACCTTGGAGCTTTTCTCCCCGGGCCTCCGCTGAAAATGGACATGCATCCAGTCAGACTATCCCAGTCAACAAATTTAAAATAAATAAAAATAAAATAATGCTTTGAGGTTAAAGATGTTTGCGTACTGTTCCATGCATGAGAGACTGGTTAGTGCTCAGTGTTCTATATTTTTAACTTCTCTGCCCCCTGGAGAAACAGAGTGATGCTCTGATTTTGGACTGAAAACAAGGATATGAAAGGTGAAGGGACACCTCCAGCAAGAAATGTTCTTTCTTTTTTTTATGCTTTTCATTGTGGAACATTGTCTGTGAGTAGATGTTTCTTGCACATTTCAGTACTGGGCTCCCAGTCTGAGTATTTCTTTTTCAATGGAACTGTGTTTCAAGACATATAGCCTCAAATGATCATTGTGGATTTACTTTGTGATATTATGACATGTGCCTATGGAATACATAAATGCCCCTGAGCATTGCAGTTAAATGGGGCAAGAAAAATGCATTAAGACAAGATTACCCACTGCAGAGGATTCTACAAAGTAAGAATTAGTAGTACATAAAGACAATGTCTTTAAATACTATCCGGACAAAAAAAATACATACCTGAACCAAAGGTGATGACATTGACTTTCAAGTTATAAATAAATGATAGTGCGTAAAGGGCAATCTGTTTGGCTTGGTGATGTGCTGAACCACTCATGGAACTTGAACAATCCAGTAAAATGATGAACTCTGTGAAGTCAGAATCCTGGACACTTTCTGTTTTATTTGTATGATGTTCTGGACAAAATACTACCAAGCAAGCCTAAAAATAAAAAAAACACAACTATTGAATCTTATTATTTTTTTTTTTGCTCCCTAAAATATTAAAAAAAAAAAAAAAAAACACACAACAGTTACTGCATCTTTTTTGATCTAATGAAGTTGCACTTCAATGAGTGTCAGTAATCATCAATCTACGATATGACCCCACCTCATCACCTAGTTATTCTCTCTCTCAGTGCTCCATTTTGGCTGTCCAAGCCCAACACGGCTTAACACAGCATACACTTTATCAGCTACTCTATGGTACATGATTAGGTAAAGCAGAGGACAGAGGTGGACCACATCTGTCATTACAAAGTGCCTTGATAGACAGGAGGATTTTCACCAATTTTCTTAACCACTGGAAGACAGATATGCCATGATGTTGAACATTCTAATGTTTTGCCCTTGGACAATGACTCCAGACATGCAACTGCACCAGGTTGTACCAAGCAGCACTGATATCACAGAAGCTGCCTGGTATCTACTAATGGGTAGAGCTTCTTTGGACATGTTAACTACAGCTAGCTGTACCAAGTAGAAGTGATGCCACAGAAACCCTCTCTGATGGGTAGAGCTGTTTAGATGTGCAAACTGCACCTGGCTATATTAGGTAGCAGTAATGCTACACAAGCCCTCTCTGATGGGCAGAGCTGCTCAGACATGCAACTACAGAGGCAGAAGTAATACCACAGAAGTTATCCTTGAGTCAAATTGCTCAGAGTCCTTAATCATTGTCCTTCCTGATGATTCTCCAACAACCAAGGCATGCTTCTAAAACTGTCTGACAAGCAATGCAGACATATGACCTCCCTCTGCAGCAACAAACTGTACCAAAATATTTAAACAACAGATATTTTTTCCTTTAATGTGTTTATTCATGCCCATGTTCACTGATTGACACCTAGCTTGCTAATGGTACACATCAAAAGTAGGAATCCAAACTTTCTAATATGGACATTCAGGGAAAAAAAGTGCACACACTATTGCGTCAGAAGAAAGAACAATTGTGTAAAATCTTACCATAACAGTAGATGTCCTTTTCTTCAGTGCTGTAGTAGTATTCTTTACAAAAGGGATTCACTGCAAAGGATAGCTCTAATGTCTGGTAAGCATACCAAAGCCTTAGATTTTATAAACGTTGTATGTCACGTGTATGCTCCCCACTCAAGGTGTAGGGTCATAAAGCTGATGCATGGATGTATATACCTCAGAACTGAAAAGTCCCAGGAGGAACAATTATTCCTAGGAACTAGGGAGGACCACATGCATACAGAAGGATATAAAAAAAGAAAAGAAAAGAATTCCAGGCCAGGAAAACAGTAGAGCAGAAGAGGAAGGAGGGAGGGCGTGAATACTGCAACAGTGAAGATAAAGATATCGACCATTATGATAACATTTTACACAACTGTGCTAAGTCCTTCCATATCACTGCTGCAGTACTCTTTACAAAAGGGAGAGTACAAAAGCTCAAGAGAAAACCGGGAGGAGGAAGGTACAGAAGACCCCACAAGAAACCCATGCAGAAAAGCTCTGGCAAAGCCAGTTCCTGCTCTGGAAACATCATCTAATTTGTAATTCTTACTGAAGGTATGGGCATAATTCCAAGTAGCATCTTCAAGGATGGAACTTGTATCCAATCCTTTGAAAAAAGCATCTTAGGAAGCAATACATTTAGCAGAATGAGTTATTACATAGACAGAAAGACATTTTCAATGAAAGGAGTAACAAAAGAAAATGGCCATAGAGATGCAAAAGGATACGGTTTGCTTGGAAACAGTCAAACCACAAGATCTGGGACGAAAATAAACGAAGTTGCTCAGATCTGCAAATGGCCTTAGTCTTACCCAAGTAATATCTGAGCTGTCTATTTAAATCCAAAGAGTGAAGAACCTTCTCACTAGCAGACTGCAGAGAAGGAAAAAGGAGGGTAAATTAAAAGACTAATTAAGAGACAACTCATTAACCACCTTGGGCTTAAAAAGAAGAATTAGTAAAAGAGACACCCTGTGTCACTATGTCAAACTAAGAAAGGAGGAAAAGCCTTAACAGCATGGAGTTCAGAGACTCTTAGCTGAAGTAAGAGCCAAGTACAAAGTTGCAAGGAAGCTGAAGCTGTAGGCTCAAAAGGAGCCTGAGTCAATTTTTCAAGAACAACACTTAGGATGAGGAAGGTGGAATGGGCTTCTTGGAAGGCCTAACATGAAGGACATCTTAACAAAATTGTTTATTCTCATACCTAGAGGCAAGAGGAGGAGTCAATGTCAGGCAAGCAGAAACAGCCAAAAGATGAGTTGTAACCTAAGAATATTCTAACTCAGCATGGGACAATTTACACAAATAACAGAGAACCAGAGGGATCCCCCAGAAAATCGACCCTGACTAAGAGAAAGACACCATAAAGGAAATCTCTTCCATTTGGACAAATATGATTTCCTGGCCTCCTACAGAACCCCCTTGACCTTGAAAAAAAGATGCCTAAAAGGGATCAAAACCCTATCACCCACAGTATTAGTTGAAGAGTAGACAAGTGAGCATGGTTCAGGGACCCCTTTCTTGTATGAGAAGGCCCATCCTGTGAGGTAACTTGTGGTGATTGCCCCTAGCTAAGTGAAGAAGAAGGGGGAACCAATTCTGTCTGGTCCAAAAGAGAGTTACCAGCAAGATCTTGGGGGAGTCTTGCTTTATCTTGTACAGGATCCTCAGAATCAGAGGAAGAGGAGGGAAGGCATAGAGAAACATCTCCTTCCAAGGAAAAGATAGGGTGTCTACCTTCCAAGCCAGAGGACTTGGGACTCTGAAGCAAAGGAAGCCAAGAGGATCTACCTCTGGAGTACACCACCAATGAACAATGTCCAGAAACACATCTATATGACGCATCCATTCATGAGCCTGAGTACCGAACCTGCTCAAAGAGTCTGCCACTATATTTCAATCTGAAGGAATGAAGACAGCCTGAAGAGTCACTTGATATCAGACAGCAAGATTCCAGACCTGAAGAACCAGTCAGCAAAGAAGGTAGGACTGTGTCCCCCCTTGCTTGCTGATGTACCACATCACTGTGGAATTGTCTATGAAGATTTTAAGAGGCCCTGGAACAAAAAGGGAATTGAAGGTTTGAAGAGCTTAAAGGACAGCGCTCATTTCCTTTATGCTGATGTGACCTGGCCTCAGATAAGGAGGACAGAGACAATGGATATTGAGGGAACTGAAGGAAGCTCCCCACCCCCTATCTGGGGCATCCGAAAAAAGTTTCTGAGAGAGGACTGAAGGAATGAAAGCGAAAACCCATGTTGTTAGAAAACTGATGAATCCACCAATGAAACTCGAGCCTTGAGGCAGGGAACTAAAGGAGCTAAAAAATCCAGTGGATGTCAGTGCTGAAGCCACACTGACTTTAGAAACCACTGCAGCTTTCTCATATGGAGTCTGTCTAGAGGCAGCACAGGAATGGGGTAAGCCATGAATACTAGAAACCTGAGAAATTTCCTGGGTGAAACTGAAGCCAGAGGAAAACCGCATTGAAAAAGGTGATTAGAAAGAGAGAGTCTTGGGTGGAGGCAGAGATCCCAGCATGGGAATGGTCTGAATACTGCAGCAAAGAAACGCTTACTCTTTTTTTTTTTTTTTTTTTTTTTTTTAAAACAAGAAGCATCTTTATTAAATTATCACTTATGACACAGGTAATCATACATTTATATAAATGAAAACAAACCACACTAATATAATCCCATTTGACATCACAAACCATACGGACATAACTTTAGTTATAAACATTTTATATCATTTACGCTCAACCAAATTTTTCCAGTCAAACATTACATACCACATTCAAGTTTTGCCTTCTTTTAAAGCTCATTTCTCCCTGTATGTATTGTTCTCACAATTCCAATTTTTCCTATGTAATTTGATCCCACCCCTTTCTAAAGATCCCAATTCCAGTTGTTTTATCTGTTACTTTATTCACTACTTCTAGTACAGTTGGTTTAGACTTCGATTTCCATTTTCTATTCCTTTTCTGGCAGCCACCATAATTAGACACAGCAAGGTCTTACTGTGTGTCAAGGCAATTCCTATTCTGTAACACAGATCAGAAAAATAATTTTCCTAGTTACACCAATTTGCTCACCCAGCATCTCCGACAGAGCAGTCTGCAGGGAATCCTTAAAGTCTGCCAACTCATTACACTCCAAGAAAATATGTTCCCAATTGCCTCTTTCTTCCCCATTAGACCCCCAACATTTGCAGTCTACCTGAGAAAAATTCTCTGGAGTCTTCTTGGGATATAAAAATATCTATGTAAACATTTCCAAGCAAAAATCCCAAATTCTAGATTTTGTTCCATATTTGGGAGATATATATATACACTGGAAATAACAGTTGCGAGAAACACACCAGGTAAATGGAGAATGAGAAAAAAGTGACAGTCTGTAATAAATACAAAAAATACATACAGATTTAAGTGATTTCATCCTAAAATATTGGATCTTTAAACTAATAATCTAACAGCAACCATCACATTTAAATAGTCCCAACACTGCATCCCAACCTATCAAAGCAAACAAACATGATTAAACTGTTAGGTAATTATTCAATAAACAATCAATAACCCCTTAAAAACATGCACATAAATGCATATTGAAATACAAATGTGGGTATAACCACACAAACATAACTTGTCAATCTAGCAAGCCAACAGGTTTAAAACCTACAATACAATTTTCAATACTCGCGGCCCTAAAATATATATGTATATAAATACTATGTAAAATTAATGTTGGTATTGATATAAATATAATAAATAAAACTGGCATAAAAACATTAAAAGCCTCATAACTTGGCTGCAAGGATTTTCAGCACAATAGAAATAGAAATATTAGCAATCAGCCCAGGAACCTTTCCTGCGTCTGTCCGGTATGTTTCTCGCAGTTTCCATTTCTAGTTTTGGTTCTGCAAGTGGACTTGTGTTTTAGAGATAAATATACCTCACCTCCCATTGTTTACAATATTTTATATGCTCTACTAATTATTCTTTTTAATGGCAGCTTCTGGTCTAGATCCCATTAAAAACTCTACCAGAGCTTGTCTTTCATTTAGGACCCCCTAGTTCTTTCTCTTTGTCTATACTGTGATAATCCTTGATAGGGAAGGCAATCTCTAACCTGCATTCGAAATAAATTCTTGGCCTCTTCCCATTCTATTTCCTTTCCCTCTCTAGCTATTTGCTCCCAATACCTTGGCTCTTTTGCCAGTGTTCTCCAAGAAATTCCAGCCTCCTCTTTTCTATTGTCTGTATCCCTAATTCAGTCAACCCTATCAGCAGAATCTCATTTATATATTCCTGTGTTGGTTTAGTTCTTAGAATACTTTCTGCTACTTTATGAATATGATATTCTGTACAATTATTGTTATTCCCCCTTAAAGGTCTGCATCGAAAATCCCAATCTCTACTTGTTTCTTTAGACCCCCCCCCCCACTTCATCATCATCCTTTTCCACTTTGAATTATAACTTTCTGCTTGTTCTATATAGAGGAGCCTTAACTGTGTTGTTCTGAAGTAACCCTTAAAGTCAGGTAATCTCAATTCGCCCTGTTCCATTGGAAGAATCAGCTTATCCCACTGTTAAACAAAACCTTCCAGAACTTTACCAGTTTTTTCCCCCCTAGCTTCCAAACTTCAACAGGAATGCCGTCTATTCCTGGGAACCTTCCTGTAAATTGGTTACACATGACAATTTTTATCTCATCTTCTTCTATCCTAACTGTTAGTAATTGAGCCTCATATGCCTCTAACTTTAGCATATTTAATTCTTCCATAAACATTTCCATTTGTACAATTTCTTGATTTCCATAGTTCTCTGACTTACAGACTTTCACAGAATTTCTAAAATATTTCTAATACTTCTACAGAATCTCTTATCTTCCTTGTTATAGGCTCCCTAAACTTGGTGACAGACCTTTCTACTTTCTGTTCCCTGAGTCAATGTGCTAAAAGTTTTCGTGCTCTAGAGTTATCATCAAAAACAGTTGCTTAACAGCAGTCTGTCTAAACTGATGCATATTGTCAAGATAATTTCTTATTTCCTGTTTAGCAGTCTGCAGTTGCTCCTCTTCTTATTCAATAAAATTCCCTCTATTTTGAAATACTTTAACATTTGTCAGTCCCTCTAAATAATTCTTGTTACTTCTTATCCATATCTCCCTTTCATTTCCACCCTATTTTAAACTCCACTTAAATGTTATCCCACTCCCTAGCTATATTTTCAGAAGACATTTCTCTCTCCTCTAACAGCTCTTGAAAAATTTCCACCACCCATTCTTTAAATTCCTCTCTTTTCAACAGACAGGTAGGAAAATGCCACTACCTCATTTTTATTTAATTACTGTGTGTTTTTATTTTAGTTACTATTGGTGCATGATATGAAATAGTTATTGGATGCATATCAAGACCTTCCATTAAATAAATGTACATGTTCCTGTGAAATGTAAATGTGGTCTAGCCTAGCCCAATTTCTGTACCTTGGAGAATAATATGTAAATTCACTCCAAACTCCTAGTACTAAATTCACATCTGCCATGCCAAATCTTTTCATAAATTTATTCAAAAATCTATTCTCTTTTGTTATATTTTCCATTCTGCACACCCCAGACACATATTCCCTGTTGCAGATCAAATCCCAGTCCCCACCTATAAGTGAGGCTCCTTAATGAAAGCTGATTATTTCTCCCAGAATTTTATTAAGCTCCATTATAGCAGTTTTCAGTGGGTACATGCCAGTATAATCCTCCTCCCTTGCCACTAGCCCCTTAGTACTACAAATCTACTATTATCTTTTTATCCTCTTCTATCACTATTGGAGCTTCTCTTGAAATTATATGAGCACTCCCCTTTTCCTTTGCCCCAGGTATTCTGCTGAATAACCATCATGAAAATCTTTCTTTATCAAATTCACATGTTCAGTTCTTTCCAAGTATGTCTGAAATAAAATAGCTATTTGCATTCTACATTTTTTAAATATAGTTCACTACTCTTTCTTTTTTTGTATTTATCTGAGACCACTAACATTTAACTCATTCACTTTAATGTAGCTCAGGAAGTTTGCACTGAAACTTCCAATGGGCGAAGCCTAAGCCTTTTGACATAATCAGATTATGTCCTCACATTTCAAATAATGTTCATAGTTCTGAGTGGAACCATAGTGATAATGAAAGAAGTATAAATGGCAAACTCTTCAGCTCAGACTATTTTTATAGTGGTAGTATTCTTTAGGTTCTAGATCTTGTACTGAATTTTGTAAGTTACAGCAAACACAGTAACTATTATGTTTGTAAGTTTTTTGTAAATAACTTACAATATCTCAGCAACCACTCAAGTTACACACACTGTCTGCAGCATTTTATTCATTTAGTTGAGATATTTCATATGAGGCTAAGGAGTTCTGTCTGTGTTTCTTGGTTATTGAGATATTTAGAAAAATGTGAAATTATATTTATATAAATCAATATAGTAAAAATAGCAGTTAATATCGCTTTACCTGCACTAGACAGAGGTCAAATACTAATGCAGTTGAGTTTGCCATTGTGTAAGCTTTAAGATGAAATCCTTTAAAACCTTGTATATAAGCATGATTTTAGAATTATTAATGCAAATTTGAACAAGTGAAATTTAATGCCTAGAGGCATCAGTAGGTTTAACTGCAGATGCATCTGGAGATGTCATTTGGATGTAATGAGTTAAAGACATTACAGAAGGCATCACTGTCTTAAAAAGCTATCACTCCCACCTTTCTTGTATAATATATTTTTTTCTTAAATGTCTAGTCCCACCTTTTGTGTTACATGCATATACTGTTTGGCAGGTTAATCTTATTTTATACAGTTGTTTCTTGTCATCTCCATTTGAGTCTATGTCACGTTACTCTATTCAGTCTCATACCGCTTGCTCAGAGGTGACCTGTGCCTGACATATAAGGCCATGTCAAACCCAGATTTGATGAATATGCTTCACCTCAAAAAATCTAGATCCCTCAGAACCACAAGGGCGGGAGACTTAAACCTTGACACGGTTATAAATAGAACGTGCTGGAGGGACAGATTCATCACCCAGAGACTCCCTATGCTGTGGAACAAAATCCCGGTACATGTGAGGCAGAGCACCTCTCTGGTCTTGTTCAAGAGGAATCTTGACCAATGGATGGGAGATTGCAGATATACCCCAGGGATTACTTCAGCGTCACTGCTTGACAGAGGCACAGCAAAATGATAGGCATAGTTTTTATTCAAACTAAAGGGGTGGCGAAAGCCACATAACTATGGGCTAGGCTTATAAATGCCCTTGGGCAGATAGCCTAGTATGAACCTATGAACCTATGAACCTATGTTACAAAACTTATTGTTTTACTGAAAACTCTCAAACAAAAAACACATACCTCAATAACCCCATAAAACCTATTAACTTAATAAAATAACACAAAAAACTATGCACATGCTGATGTTTTACCCTCCTAATAGGAGCAAATGTTCTAAACAGATGGCCACACAGAGACTTGAGGTAACCTAACAAGAAAGGTTATCCATGCTAAGATGCATGGTGCATCCTGTGCTTCCATAAGTGCTGTCTGGCTTTGTCTTATTCATATAGCTCTATCAGCTGGGAAAACACTTGAATGCTTTCAGGAAAACATTTTCTCCAAGCCATTTCTCTATCAGATTGTCTCCTAAAGACATGAAAACCAGACACAAAACTCCCAAGCATACACTTGTTTACTAGGTAAAAAGCCCTATAATATTCACTATTATTTTACCTTTGCATGCTTTATATTAAAACCTGTTACTAGACTAAGCTAAGGACCTTAACCCAGTTACTCCCCTATGCAAGATGAGAAAAAGTAAATTTCTTTCTTATTTCATGCTCTTTTAAGCAGATTTTTCTTTTTTTACATTTCAGTGTTTACACCTCTTAAAACTGAACAAGAAAAAGCCAGAATAAGGAAGAAAGTAAACAAAGAAAAAAATCAGGAGCACTTATTTACATTAGTATCCTCATTACACTTAAAAATAACTGAGAACACTTTACTTTATAGCACACAAAGACAACTGTGCACTATTAAAACAGTACCATTAAGAAAAAAAATCTGTTTTACTTACAGTTAACTTTCTCCCTCCTCTTCCCCTCTCCTGAGTATTTTTCCTAACATTAATGTCAAGAAGTAGGGCATATGCTTTAGAGTCCCCTACAAGTCCAAAAAAGTCCAATTTGAAGAGTTTGTGTTCCACTTGTGGGGATTATTAATAAAAATGAAAAAACATTAACAAACACAGCTTTTATCATAAAAAAAATCAGTTTTCTTTTTTTCTCATTATGAGTTTTTTTTTTATTTGTAGTAGCTGAATAGTTTAATACTTAAAGTGACAGCTACTTTAACTGTATAACTCTTTGGTGAGTTAATCTCATTATTAATTCTTAATGCTGGAAAACCATAAATGTTTAAACAGGAAAATGCTCACTGTTTCTTCTAATCTGTTATTTGGAGGGCTAATTGTATGTAGTAGAACACACTAATTCTCTTTTCAACTGCAATGAAATTGCACTAATTTAAGGAGCCTTTCTGAATAAAATAAGAGCTCCTTTACTTACATTTATCTTACATTCATCTTATCAAAGTCTTTCATTAAGTTTATTTAACTGAAGCAAGTTTATACTGCTATGAGATTCTTCTCATTTTACAGACTGCAACATTTATATGTCACTGCAATTTGAGATATGCATTTTGTTATGTTTTTCAACAACGTTATACATCTTCAATTTCATAGGGATGCTTTTATGTTTATATTCCATAAGCTCCATATCGGTCTATTTCATATTTATTTCTACCTAGTAATTAAATATAAATAAAATTAATGTTTTTATTTCTTTATATGTATAGTTATAATTCTAGACAATTTTTTATATAGCATTCTAATTTATATGAGTATACTTGAGTGCTTTCATATTAGCCTTTACTATAATTGTAATTTAATCTCTAAATCTAATACCTCTATGTCATAATTATATCTCAAACATTTATATATATCACATTTCTATTTTCAATAAAGGGTTAATATTTTTGATAGAGCTAAGTACTGGTTTTGTGTCTGAGCTAGAAGGAACACTTGAATTGTGACACTATTCAAGTGTGGGGTTTTACACCTCATGATGGGCTTAGTTTGCTATTTTATTTTGATACTGTTTTCCAATTTTAGTGTTCGGTTATAAGTGTCTAAGATTACTATATTTAAAATACTAGAAGATGACTACAATTCTTTTTCTTCTTCATAATATTTATTTTTTCATACCTTGAACCAATAACAGACACTTATGATTAAATACGCAACTAATCAGAACTTATGTAATAAATGTATTTCCATTTATGTTAATGATCTAAATAACAGTTGTAAGAGGAGAAGTAACTTTAAATATCTTAAGTTATTTAATGCTAAAGTTGTTTTTCTTCAGAAAACACATTTACTACTTCTACCACCAAACACTAATACATGCGAGAGATGCAATTATACAGCCAAACCGGAGGCTAAGCTCTCTCAACCCAAGACTGGACCAGACAGTCAAGAGGAGAAGAGAATTACTTACAAAACACCACCAGTCTCACATAGATCTATGAAACCAGCACCGGCAAAAAACCACACATAAATGCATGAAAACATACTCTGAGGCACTAAATAAAAATCTGCAAAAGCAACAGAGACCTCCAAAGCAGACATCCAAGCAACCTCCAGCCCCCAGCACAAACCATGAAACACATACTTCACAAAACCAGTGTGCCACGCAATCACAGCCCTTAAGGCAAAATAACATATCCAGCACACTAGTAATAGGTGACTATAGTCAGGCACACTGACGTCCCACTCACTAGGCTGAACAAGGAGAAGGTTACTGTTAGCTGCCTGTCATGTGACAGGATACGCCACATAACACAAGAACTCGGGTCACTCCAGAACAAGTACAAATACGACTCTGTCATTGTCCATGTTGATGTGAATGACCTGAGCTGTACCTCCCTGGACTACATGAAAAGAGATATGGAAGAGCTCTCTGATCACATACCCCAAGCTGGTATGACCCTGAGTAGCATCCTGCCTTCACCAAGAATGATACCACGGTATAAAGAAAAAATTATCAATTTCAACAATTGGCTAAGCTTCCGGTGTCATTCAAAGGGGATCAAATGTCTGTCAGCCTGGGATGACATGCTTGACAAGCCATGCTACTCCGCTAGAGACGGCTTGCACCTGGCACCCTTAGGCTTTCAAATACTGCCCAAGGCTCTTGCCACCCTCCATAGTGCCTTTTTAAGGCAAGGCTCAAAAGACAAACCCACCGCTGTAAACAGCACAAGTAACAAAAAACTGAGGGTAATGTTACTCAATGCCAAAAGTCTAAACCTCAAGATGCATGCACTTGAAGCACTCCTCAGTATGGAGAAAATCGATATATGTACATTAACAGAAACCTGGTTTAAGGCTCCAGCACTACCAGGCTACAACTCACACCATACATTCTGGCCACAAAACCCAGACCAAAATACAAAAGGCGGGAGCATATCATATTCATCAAGGATACCCACAACTCTAGGTTAGCGGCACAGCACAATGCTTCAGAGATCATCCACGTGCAACTAACAATGGGCAAAACTGCTATTCAAATTGTAACTTGCTACAGATCACCCACCATGTCCCAGGGCCCCCTTTCCTCATTTCTGGAAACACTGGGAAACATAAAGGTCCTACCAAACACCCTGATATTGGATGATTTCAACTACGCAAACATTAACTGGGAGAACTACATGAGTACTAACTCCCTTGCCCAACATTTCCTAAAATTTATAAACTCAAAATGCCCTGGATCAACTGGTCAACACTCACACCACAGGTGACAACATATTGGACCAGGTCATCACCAACATGGGCGACTAATGTTCCACACTGGAGGTCAACCCCTCGCTGGTTAGATCTGACCATAAACTAATCACTCTGGATATTCAAATTACGCCCCCACCCCTGGTCAAAGAAACCATCGTGAAAAACTTTTCAAAAGCAAACTTCATGTTACTTAAGAAAAGGAAACCAGTCTAGTGGCCCCCTGCCATAAACAAGCTATACAATAGAAGGAGAAAACTAGTACAGAAAAGAATAAAATCCCAAGAAGGGTAACATCCCTTATCAGTATCAGCAAGAAACTACGATCCATCATAAAATCATCCAAGGCTAGCTTCGAAAGAAAAATTGCCAAAGACTCCAAAGATAACCACAAGGCATTCTTTAACTATGTCAAGAAACAAGAAGTTATGTACTCACCATAATGTTTGATGTATGTAGTCCATCTCGCCTCACATTCTTATCCATGGGTTCGGAGCCGAATGTCGGCTCAGACTCGGCCATACATTTTTAGATCAAAGTCTTTCTACTGGCTGGCTAAGATGGTATCCCATGCTGCACTGCTCTCTATCCCCATATCTAGTTTGCTGCGAGCACCAGCACTCATTCTCCATGCATAACAACACCTAAGGAAAAGAAGAACAAACCAAGAATGAAGGGAGCTCTGAAACCAGACCTAACCTCTAGATCCTCCAGGACGGGGGAAGGAGAGGGGGTAAGTAAGAATGTGAGGCGAGATGGACTACATACATAGAACGTTATGGTGAGTACATAACTTCTTGATGTTATGTAGTCCAAACCCGCCTACATTCTTACCCGTGGGACAGCATCCCCAGTACCTAAATCCTGGGAGGCTCAGTGGAAAAAACTCCTGAGCACTGTGGAACCAAAGGAAGACCTGCCCCTAGATATCATATCTAACTTGTAATGAGTAACAAAGGTGTGAGGAGATGCCCAAGTAGCCGCAGCACAAATATCATCCATAGCCAATCTGGCCTGAAAAGCTGTAGATGTAGATAGAGACCGAGTAGAGTGAGCCTTCACCCAGAACGGTAAATCTTTTCCCCCTGAGGAAAAAATGAAAGAAATACAACTGGAAATCCACCTGGACAACGTGACTTTGGAAACACGATCAGATTTTCTGAGGTCTTTCGTTCTGTGCAAATAAAAACGTAATTGTCTGTGCACATCCAATTGATGAAATTTGAATTCTGCCTTGTTTGAGAACTGGGGAAAAAACACTGGCAATTCAATACATTGGTTAAGGTTACTGACTGATGCCACTTTGGGAAGAAAGGAGGGGTTCGGTCTGAGAGAAACCCTGTCTTTATGAAAAATCAAATAAGGGGGTTTGATTGATAAAGCTTGAGGCTCCAAAACGCGTCTGGCTGACTTGATGGCTACCAAAAAGACAGTCTTCCAAGTTAAGAATTTTAAATCACAAGTGGCTGCAGGCTCAAAGGGGGGGTGAAGTAAGACCCTGTAGAACAAAGTTTAAGTCCCATGGCATAACAAGTTCTGATACCGGAGGACAAAGTAAAGTGCCCTTCAGGAAAGCCTTACAGAGTCTATGTGCCATCAGGCTAGGCTCGTCTGCGACATGAAAGGTAGAAATCGCTGCCAATTGGACTTTAATGGTTGCGGCCGCTGAACCCTGGTTAAAGAGCAAAGACAAGAACTCCAATACAGACAAAATTGGAGCTGTGTAAGGGTCAATCTTTTTGGCATGCGCCCAGATTGAAAACCTCTTCCATTTGCTATAATAAATCTTCCTGGTCAAGGGCTTATGAGAGGAAGATCAAATATGAACCACCTCCGGCCTAACTAATGACGGAAGTGGAGTAGCCAGGCTGTCAACCGGAGGGTCCGAAGAGAGGGATGGAGCTGCCCTGACATGTGTGTCAGTAAGTCTGGTTGTGGGTCCAGATTCCAAGGAGCGTCCATGAGATAGGGATGGAGAAAGGGGAACCAAATTTGACGAGGCCAGTGTGGGGCAATCTGAATCATTTTGCTTCCCAAGGATTGCGCTTTCTGAATAACCTTTGACAGCAAGGGGACCAGAGGGAAGGCATATAATAGACCGGAGGGCCAACTGTGGACTAGAGCATCCCTGGGTAACTCCCCCTGAGGGGGGTATCAACATGAAGTAGCTGCTGCATTTGGCACTGAGGGGGCTGGCAAAAAGGTCGCAGCAAGGCTGACCCACCTGCGGAAGATCTGTTCCGCAACTTGACAGTTCAGGGACCACTCGTAAGGCATCAGAATAGCTCTGCTTAGCCTGTCTGCGATCACATTGGACTTCCCCAGAATGTGTGTTGTCACCAGAAAACGTTGGGAAGACACTGCCCACTGCCACACTCGCATGGCCTCTCTGCAAAGGGGATAAGACTTGGTTCCACCCTGCTTGTTCAGATACCACACCACTGACATATTGTCTGAGAGGAAGAAAACTCTGAAGTGCTTGCAACTCTAGTAGCACAGCTCTCATTTCCAGGACATTGATATGCAGATACATCTCGTGCTCTTGCCACATGCCTTGGAATGTCCTGCCAAGATAATGCCCCCCACCCCACCTGGGAGGCATCCGTGGTCACCGCGGCAACTGGGGGAGCAGGAACGAAGGGCTTTCCCGCATACAGGTTGTCGGTGCGAAGCCACCAACTGAGATCCTGTTTGCACCTGTCTGTGAGTAGAATAAGGTGTGAAAGTGGAAGACATTGAAGAGACCACTGGGCAAAGAGTAGCAACTGAAGGAGCCTCATATGTAACCTTGCCAGAGGGACTAACAATCGTAGCAGCCATTGTCCCCAACAGTTGGAGGACCCATCTTGTCTTCGCTCTTCTCAGAGGGAGTAAGGCATAAACCTGTTGTTGTAGAACTCTGATTCTTTCCTGTGGTAGAAACGCCCGCATGAGGACGGTGTCTAGTTCGGCGCCTATAAAAGTGATATGCTGTGAGGGCAACAAGGCAGATTTTTCCCAGTTCAATGTGATGCCCAACTGTTGACATAGGTTGATAGTAGCGTCCCTGGTCTGAAGTAGTAGATGCCTGGTGGTGGCAGTAAGGAGCCAGTCGTCAAGATACGGAAACACTTGGAATCCCTGACGTCTCAAGTGAGCAGTCACCACTGTCATGCATTTGGTAAACACCCTGGGGACTGTGGTGAGATCAAAGGGCAGGGCTCAAAACTGAAAATGACTGGCTCCCAGCCGGACGCGTAGGTGACTTCTGGATGCCCTGTCCATCTTTATGTTGCAGTAAGCATCTTTGAGGTCAATGGAGCACATCCACACTTCTTTTCCCAACAATGGGAGAACAGACTGCAATGTGACCATTTGGAACTTGGACTTTTGCACCTGGGTGTTCAATTGACTGAGATCCAATATGGGGCTCAGGTCCTCTGTCCTTTTCGGCACCAAAAAGAATCTGGAGTAAGTCCCTAATCCAATCTGGTCTGAGGGGTCATGTTGGATGGCTCCATTTTCCTAGCAGCTTTGAAACTTCTGAAGCTTCGTAATCCCTTTGACTGGGTGGAATATCAGGGATTTTCTTGATTGGAGGGGGATTTGACGAGAAGGGGATGACATATCCTCTGGAAATTATTCGTAGAGCTCATTGGTCCTGGGTGATGTCTTGCCAGGCCTCCAAGTATAATGAAATTCGACCCCCGACTGGCTCCGGAAACGCAGAGTCGGGCCTCCCATCAGGAGCAGCAGTAGGGAGAACCACGAAAGGAATTGCGGTCTCCCGAGTTGCACGGGCCTCTTCTGCTCCTAGGGCAGTGTCTCCCTGAATAACCACCCCCTCCCCTGCCTCTGGAGGGGGCTCACCTTGTGCACCGGGAAAAAACCTCTGATTTCTTGAACCACATTTTGCCACCCCTCTGGGCCTTGGGATAAGGCCTAGAGGGAAGGGAAAAATGGACTCCTATGGCAGACAGAGTTTTTCGCTCCTGCTTGCACCTAGTGAGAGCGTCTTTCACCTTGGTTCCGAACAAAGAGGAACCATCAAAAGAGGCGTCAGTGAATGAAGACTTGAAGGCCTCCACAAAATGACAAAGGCACATCCAGGCCTGCCTCCTAAGAGCAACTCCTGAACTTCTTGCCCTACTCACTCCCTCAGCTGCATAGGAGATTAGCCACATGGAAGAGTTTGCAATGGAATTGAGGGTAGACATCTGAGCATTGACCGTCTGGGCCACCGCCTCAGAAACGTCAACCGTGAGAGTATCTCCAAGCTCCTTGAGGAGATCCCTCTGGAGCCGGGTAAACTGTGATAAGTTCAGTGATTGTAAGGTAAAGGTTGCTGAAAGAAAACATTAGCTTCCCGTTCCGGTCCATGGTCCTAGACTCTTTGTTAGGGGGATGGACAGTGGAAGAAGTCTCAGCTAATTCCTTCTGGGTGGCAGCTGCCACCACCATAGCATCCACAGGGACTCCCTTGGACAGAAATTCCTTATCAGGAGGAGCAGACAAAAATTTATTGGGTCTCCTGGGGACTGGTTTCACAGAGTCAGGGGTTTCCCACACCCTTCGACAAACCAAACCCAGAAGCTCATCGAAGGGTGGAGATACCCAGGAGGTGGAGGGCTGAGCACCAAAGGACTTCAGGAAGACCGACTCCTCCTTGGAGGGGGCTTTGGATGGCCAGTCACCTCTTTGTTTCAAAATCTCTAGGATGTCAGAGAAAGAAACATCCTCAGAGGATGACTTAGGGGACCCCTCCGATTCCTCGAGGTCAGTGTCTGATGTGAGAGACTCATCCCTGGGAATCTATGTGCTTCCTCTTGCACGTCTTCTTTCTGGGTAGCTCCTCAGGCAAAAACTCTGAGGGGCCCTCAGAAATGTGGGGACCACTTGTGGGGGTACCCTGAGGCCTTGGAGCTCCGCTGTCTAGAGATAGATGGTGATCAGAGACCT
Organism: Protopterus annectens; assembly: GCF_019279795.1. Classification (NCBI taxonomy): domain Eukaryota; kingdom Metazoa; phylum Chordata; order Ceratodontiformes; family Protopteridae; genus Protopterus; species Protopterus annectens. The sequence goes on from NC_056736.1 coordinate 678,164,262, forward strand.
GCACCGGTGTAGTAGGGGACAGAATGACCGACCCGCATGATGCCGCTGACTACCTGGCCAGTGCACTCCACATGGCCTCGAAGGCTGGTCCTCTCGAGTCCGAAAAATGACCAGCCTCTGAAGCCAAGACAGGAGTCAAAATTCTCCGCACTGAAGCACCAAGAGGGAGACTAGGAGCCGAGAGGTGTCCCAAAGCCTCTCCCCTCGGGTCCGACCAAAGAATCCTGAGTCCTAAACCCCGTGGATGGCACCGATGGGGTCGGAGCGGACATCGGCACCGATAAGCCAGGAGGGGCTGTCGGAACTGACCTAGGGACATCACACAGAGCCAAGCACTCCAGCTCCAAAAGCTGAGATGTGCTCGGAGGTGGAAGTATCAAAACAGGTTGAGGGACCGCCTCGGGAGCCGACTGGGTCGGAGCCTAGAACAATTTTGCCAGTATCGGTGAATGAAGAAGTCTCTGCACCACTCTATCAGCTGATAAGGTCCTGGAAGATTTGGAGGATGCAGAAAGAGATCGAGACCTCCTCTCTGAAGGGGACCTGCGAGGAGGGGATACTGGCCTAATGCTAGGTGATCGGCTCCAAACAGGTTCCAAGAAGACTGGAGCCGAAGCAGGTTATATAACAACTGACACTTCCTGCGGCCCCAAGAACAATGGAGCAGAGGATGTTGAAGCAGACTTTGCTATTTTCTCCGGTGGCTCCGAGGAGACTGACAGAGCTGGAGATCTTTTTTGTTTTTAAGGATTTTGCCTTAGAGCTGGAAGCACTCTCCAGACCCTTCTCGAAGGAAGGTTTCAGAAGTCCCTTCAAAATCAACTTATTCTTCCTTTCCTGAAGAACTCGCTGACTAAAGGCATGACAAAAACTGCAGGACTCCTGGAGATGAATCACTCCCAGACAATACACACAGACAGTGTCCATTGGTAATGGACATTTTATAATTGCACCTAGAGCATTTCTTGAAGCCCGAGGGCTTGCGCTCCTTAGTATCTTTGGACATAGTTAACCAACAATTAACCACTGAATAAATTGACCAATGGTCAAACAGTCACAAGGCGGGAAAAAGCCTACAACAAACAGAATACCACAAGATCTCTAAGTTAAACGATCCTCAGACACAAACACAAGTGGGGAAGGACTAATTCCTCTAATTTAAACGGTTTTAGTCCCGGGAAACTTTTATAACACAAGGAAAGCAAGGGGACAGACTAGGTCCTCTAACTGAAACGGGCCTATCCCGCTGGAAACAGCTAGTGGGATACCACAGAAAAAATAATCAACTTTTCCACAATACAGACAAGAACACACACAATGGCTATTAAAATAGCTTTTTTGCAAAAAACTTCTCTGATAAAGAAGAAAAAGGGTACTTAGCCACAACCAAGGAAAATGTCATCTTTCTAAATTGTGCAAGCTAATTAAAAATACAAGATCTTACTTTTCAACTACTGGGATTATTATAAAATCATTAATAATCAACCTTCTACTGAAGATGGTAAAAACTTATCTTAGTTTCTTCAAGGAGTACGTCCTTATCCTTACAGTGGAAATTGTTCTCGTGGAAATTTATTCATCAAATTTATTTTACTCCTCATAAAATGGAACTAATATCAAATTAAGAATTAGGATGCTGGAGATGTAAGTTAAAGGTGACTGCTAAACTGGCAAAATATGTTTTATGAGTGCAACTTACCCAAATCTTTTTGGGGAAAAATCAATTTTTTAAAAATCATTTTCAATGATAAATTTCAATTGAGCAAATCCTTAATTTAGTTTAATGCCCCTATTGCTAAATGTGCCCCTACATCTACATACTCTCTACTTTGGATTTTATTAACTATTGCCTGCAAAACTATTACAGCTAACTGGAAAACTGAGATTTCTCCTACTGTTATAGAATTCAAGAACATCACTTTTAGTGTACAGCTAATGGGAATGGCTACAATCAAGACAAGAACAGAAAGAATTACCTCCTATTATAATGCTTGGATGAAAGTTATGGAGATACTTGGAAAAAATGACTAATAGCATTTGACTTATTCTCTTTGAATTGCAAAATCAGAAGTATTTATTTATCTAGACACCCTTGTATACAGTTTGATGTTCTCTACATTTCAGATGTTTTAGATGTTCATTCCAATCATTTGATTGATTTAACATATTTTTTTTCTTCTGTTTAACATGTATAATGATGTATTTACATTTTTTTCTTCAATAAAAATGTTTTGAGTAAAAAAAGGGGAATACTAACAATTATACTCAGAACTTCCTTCCTCCACCACGATAAATCACCATATAAAATCTATCAACTGCAAACTTGAAAAATCTGCTTCATTTTTTTATTTCATTTTCTTCATATTTAATCAAAGATTAGAGCATTACAAGATGTTAAAGTTGTAGTATTACTCACTGGATAGTAGAAACTATATTAGTTCCCTAACAAAAGTATGAGCCCCAAGAGTGCAGGTTCTTGCATTTTTACAATTACATTATGATACCTTATAAAATAGTAAATTACAAAACCTGCTGTTATACCTTTAAAGCATTTTTGAGGGACTACACCCCCTCATTCCCACTGCTTATAACCTAGTTCTGAGACTGTTCTACTTTGGAGAATGCAAAATACTGCAATTTCAGAATTAGCATATATTTTTCATAATATTGCTAAAACTATCCTTGTCTCAAGGATTGTGTCTATCCTCCTCAGACTTTAATCGGGTACCTGGTTATGTGACCAACTGAAGATAAAACACATATATATAAATGGGACCGAGTCTACAAACAGGGATCAAAGTTTGCTAAAAGGGATTAATAATACATATGGAACTAGAAAGTGCATGTTTAAACATACTAAAACTTGTTCAGACTGTATCAGTCTGTACTGAAGTGATACATTTAAAACTACTCAGTTTGGTATTGCAGAACCTATGTAAAGGTGTTAAGAACATTACATTTTATCTGAATACAGGTACAAAATGCAAGTCTGAGATCATCACAGAAGACACATTTAATTGACTGGAATGGATGAGGATAAAACACACAATGGGTCTCTATAAAGCAAAGCAGGTAAACCACCATAAGCAGCATGATTTTAGATATTTGAGGAGTGACAGCTTGGCTATGCAAATTGTTATTACTTTGCATGGTGAGACAAAACTTGCAAAATTCCATAAAACTGCAGAAATAATACATGTGCAGGGCACTGAAATGCATACCATATAATGACATTTATTTCCTTTTTTGTGTTTTATTGATTGGGTTGATCCCTCAGATTATGATCTATTTTTAGGGGGAACTTGAAGTGAGGTAATATGATAATGCCTCCAACAGTCCCTTACCTTTTTGCCAGCCGAAAGGCAATGTGTACCACTACAAACAACCATAGATCATGCCCCATATCCACCCATAATCTGCAAATGCCTTACAATAAACTCGACTGTAGAGATTGTATAGTCGTCATTCTACTTACCAAAATTAGGGAAGCCCTGCCTTCTAATAGTAAGTGCGTCTCTTCATACTAGCACAACACCTCAAACAATACCCATTTAAAAAATTCAAATGCTTCTACAGTAGTCACATTACTTAGTACAATTTCCCTAAATTCCACCCAACATATACCTTAGGGTTAGGGCTAGGGTCTATCACATACCAATATCCCCCACTCACTTCTACCTTACCACATACCCTATTTATCTCACTGGTCTACACTCTATGATCCCATCACCAAGAGGAGGAAGCTCTCAGCCTTCCTTGTGCATATTGTAAGAGTTATTCTTCTATTTAGTTAGCCAAATGGTAAAATTGTCTGCTTGAAGTGAAACTAATTTATTTTCTTATTGTAGTCTTTGCATTAATAATACTTGTGGTTATTCTGTCAAGTTGTAGCCCTGGGCTGAATGTGAAATTGGCCCAATTTGATCAGTGTACTACCCCAAGTAACAAAATCTTTTTTTTTTCTTTTGGATGCTCCCATTAGGGGTCACCACAGTGGATCATCTCCTTCCATTTTGTTCCTGTCCACTGCATCCTGCTCTGTCATACCGACCACCTGCATGTCGTCTCTCACTACATCCATAAACCTTAACGTATTCTCGCCTCTCTGGCTTTGTCTCCAAACTGTCCAACCCAAGCTGACCCTCTAATATATTCAATTTGAATCCTGTCCATCCTCGTCACACCCAACGCAAATCTTAACATCTTTAACTCTGACACCTCCACCTCTGACTCCTGTTTTTTCATTACTGCCACCGTCTCCAACCCATATGACATAGCTGGTCTCACTACCATCTTGTAGACCCTCCCTTTCACTCTTACTGGTACCTGTCTGACATAAATAACTCCTGACACTTTTCTCCACCCACTCCACCCTGCCTGCACTCTCTTCTTCAGTTCTCTTCAACACTCATCATTACTCTGAATTGCTTATCCCAAGTATTTAAACTCATCCACCTTCGTCAACTCTACTCCCTGCATCCTCATCATTCCTCTGTCCTCCATCTCATTCACACGGATATATTCTGTTTTATTCCTGCTGACCTTCATTCCTCTCCTCTCTAGAGCATATCTCCACCTTTCTCAACCTGTTCCTTACTCTCACTTCAAATCATGATGTCATCTGCAAACATCATAGTCCACAGTGACTCCTGTCTGACTTCATCTGTCAACCTGTCCATCACCATTGCAAATAAGAAAGGACTCAGCGCTGATCCTTGGTGTAACCCCACCTCCACCTTGTACGCATCTGTCACTCCTACCACAGACCACACCACTGTCCTCGTACATATCCTGTACCACTCTTACATACTTCTCTGCCACTCTCCACTTCCTCATACAATATATGCCACAAGTCCTCTCTAGGCACTATGTCTTATGCCTTCTCTAAATCCACAAAGACAAAATGCAACTCCTTCTGACCTTCTCTATACTTCTCCTTTAACAGCCTCAGAGCAAACACTACATCGGTAGTACTCTTTCCCAACATGAAACTGTGCTGCTGCTCACTAACCATCACCTTCCTTATTAACCTAGCTTCCAGTACTCTTTCACATAACTTCATGCTGTGGCTGATCAATTTTATTCCTCTGTAGTTACTACAGCTCTGCATATCACCCTTATTCTTAAAAATCGGTACCAATACACTTCTCTAGTCCTCAGGCATCCTCTCACTTTCCAAGATTTTGTTAAACAATATGGTTAAAAACCCAACTGCCATCTGTCCTAAACACCTCCATGCTTCCACAGGTATGTTATCTGGACCAACAGCCTTTCCATTCTTCATCCTCTTCATAGCTGTCCTTACTTCATCCTTGCTAATCTGTTGCACTTCCTGATTCACTAGCCCCACATCATCCAACCTTCTCTCTCATTCTCTTCATTCATCACCCCCTCAAAGTCTTCTTTCCATTTGCACAACACACACTCCTCACTTGTGAGTACATTTCCCTCATTATCCTTTATCACCCTAACCTGCTGCACATCTTTCCCAGCTCAGTCCCTCTGTCTAGCCAATTGGTACAGGTCCTTTTCTTCCTCCTTAGACCCAACCTTTCATACAACTCATCATATGCCTTATCCTTAGCCACCTCTCTTTTCACCATACGCCTCATCTCTTTGTACTCCTGCCTACTTTCTTCATCTCTCTGACAATCCCACTTCTTTGCCAGCCTCTTCCTCTCTCTACTCTGCTGCATTTCCTCATTCTACCACCAGGTCTCCTTGTCCTTCTTCCTCTGCCCAGATGTCACACCAAGCACCTTTCTAGCTGTCTCCCTTACCATTTCTGCTGTGTGGTCTGGTAACTCTTCACTGCCTCCCAGTGTCTGCTTTAACTTTTCACTGAACTCCACTTTACAGTTATCCTTTTTCAACTTCCACCATTTGATCCTTGGCACTTGCCCTCACTCTCCTCCTCCTCTTCTTCCTGATCACCAACATCATCCTACAGACCACAACCCTATGCTGCCTAACTATGCTTACCCCTGTCACCACTTTGCAGTCTTCAATCTCCTTCAGACTTGCCCTCCTGTATAGGATATAATCCACCTGTGTGCATCTTCATCCACTCTTGTACATCACCCTATGCTCGTTCCTCTTCTTAAAATATGTATTCACTACAGCTATGCCCATCCTGTTTGCAAAAACCGCTACCATCTGCCATTCTGCATTCCTCTCCTTAAAACCATACTTACCCATCATCTCCTCATCTTCACTGTTCCCTTCAGAAACATGCCCATTAAAATCCACTCCAATCACCACTCACTCACCCTTGGGTACACTCACCACTACTTCATCCAACTCGCTCCAAAAATTTTCTTTCTCGTCCGTCGCACACCCAACTTGCGAATAATCACTAAACAGTCATCACACCATCAATTTCCAACTTTATAAACATCAATCTGACACTCTTTTCACTTCCAAAACACTCTTGACACTGTTCCTTCAGGATAACCCCTACCCCATTTCTCTCCAATCCACACCATGGTAGAACAGTTTGAACCTGTCTTGGATACACCACTATCCTTCCATCTGGTCTCTTGCACACACAACATGTTAACCTTCAGTCTCTCCATTATATCAGCTAGCTCTCTCCCTTCACCAGTCATACTGTCAAAATTTAAAGTTCCTACCCTCACCTTCTGCACTCCTAACTTTCATCCTCTCCTCTTCCCTCTGAGCATGCCTTCCCTCTCTTCTTCTCCTTCGGCCAACAGTATCCCAGTTTCTACCAGCACCCTGTTGGCTACCAGTACTGGAGGTGGTTATTGTTAACCCGGGCCTTGACTGAGCCGGTATAAAAATCGGTATTGTTATCCACATATTCGAGTTGGCAAAAAAATTACACTGGATGCCCTTCCTGACATAACCATCCCCATTTATCCAGGCTTGGGACCAGCATGAAGAAAGACACAGGCTTGTGCATCCCCCAGTGGCTGGGTTAAGTAGCAAATAAAATAAAATAAATATCAGTGCAGGAATTACTTGACCAAGATAAGTATTCAGATTATTTTCATTAAGTGCTAAGGGATCTATAATCTTCATGTGGGTTATTAACCAGTTAGATGCGACCTTGGTTTAATGCCTCACATGAAAGGACAAAATTAGTGTAGCCCTCCCCAATGTTGCACTACCCTATTAGTACTGGAACACAAACAGGAACACCTGGTGTTGGGAACAGAACACAAAGTCTCCAGATCTTCTTGTCATGAAAGGGCATGCTTCACCCGTTGTCCCACTGACACTGGTTTAGAAATGACCAGAAATTTTGTTAAGCAACAGTTGTAATCATCAGCTAAATGAGACTTTCTCTGTTGGTAGACACATGGGAAAGATTGAAGTTGCTGTAAATCTTGTGCTTGCTAGACCATTATGAGTAAACCAGATGCAGAAAACTGGTGACAAAGGAAAGGATGCTTTCAATACTTTGTGACTACACCCAAATCTTTCAAAAATACAAAAAGGGGTTCCCTTGAAAAGTTTGCACCTAAGCTAAAGTTTCTAGTTAAAGACTGTGACTGTGTAAATTGTTCAAGACTGCATTCTATCTGCAACACATTCTATTAAGAGAAATGAAAAGCTACTTATTTCTAGGTTATACTTAACATCTGTATGAAAGGTAAATGACCGCACGTGCTCTAATGACATGAAGCAAGAACTTATAAGTCAGGGTTTGTATTCTGTGGTATTTTGTAGACAGTGATTTACTGAAAGCTTATGGAAACTTTGCTTATTTAACCACAAAGCTCTATTAATAACAAAAGATCTAGCAACATTTGCATACAGAGGAAAAGCACATAAAGACTGCATTATAAAATCTGGTACACTAACATCTGTGCACCACTCCCTAAAGGGGAGACCGTGTGATTAGCTTATCATATACTTAGTTATAAAGAAATCAATTTATGTATGTTAGCTGTGCTCCCATTCTGCAACATCTATACTTTAGCGACTTATTCTGTGTAACTTAATGTTACAATGATTATGATTTTAACTTTACCTATTTCCATTCCTACCCTTCTCATCATGGTAAGGAAGAACACAGGAGACCAGATCAAGTATCCTAGTAAACTCATCCATATCGACAAACAGGCATACCATTTTTTTTGGGTTGCCCATTATATGGACAGCCACCACCTGCCCTCCAAATGATAGCACAGTATGCCTTAATGGGGCAGACAACCAAGTAGTATACTTACTGTACCTAGAATGTGTTTGTACAAATAAACTAGCTGTAACAGAGGACTGGAGGAGGAATTTACACTTAGAATGCTAAGAGTGTGCAGAAGCTCCGTCTTAAATAACATTTTCTCTAGTACTGTTTTACTGTACTACATTTCATTACAAACAGCTTGCAAATGAAACATGCATAAAAGATAAAAAAGAGATAGAGATAAACTGTAACAAAGAAAATCTTACAAAGTTCAAAAAACAGTCTTCCCACCAAAGCTTCCGGCATGCAACATATCCAAACTCAATGAAAAAAATATATCCACCAGATGATATAAAAAACAGCTTTAATAAAAAAAAGATTAGCGCTTTCACAAATGTGCTTCTTTATATCCTAACATCACTACTTTCAAACTGATTTTTAGGCATAACACTACTACAATCCACCAGTTCTTTGGTTTAAATGATGCTTACCTCTGTCTAGATACAGCTTAAAGTACTTTTTGAGAAGGAAGAGAAACACCACCTAATTGCAGGTGGCTTGAACCTTCAGCCTGATTGATGGTCTCTGCATGAGAAAGGGAATCACGCCCTAATTCTACCAGCCTCAGCCCCACCCCACATTGGAGACACCTGTGGGAAGGACAAACACTGGGTAGTAGTTTTGCAGCCAGAGAGAAAGGTAGCTTAAGTTACAGATGAAGATGCCACCATGGCTGGGTAGGTGATTTGTTTTGCGGTAAGGAAAGATACTGCTGCAGCTGTAGCATTACTGGTCGAGGATGTAAATGACTATATTTAGCTATACATACATAAAGATCCAATTCTTTTAGCATGCCTATGTGTTGAACACTAAACTTGAAAAAAGACTGCTCCCTAATCCTGTAACATTTAAATTCAATACATCTGTCTACTTTTTAATCCCTTTTATTCACATTCACAGACTTGGGGGTTTCATGGTTTGTCAGGGATGGCAGAATTTCAGAACATGGCAAGCATTTCTCAAACTACAGAACTAGCTGTTGGATTGGATACATTTATCACTTCAGACAACAAGTATTGATAAAAAGATTAGTATTACTCCAGTAAAAATTAGTTATTTACTTGCATGTTATTCTGATAACTTTGAAGACTTAGGTCGTTACACTAAAGACAGTTTTCCAAACAACCCACTGATTTTATTTTTTCTGAAATTTGTCTTAAGATGTACTTTAACAGAACCAGTAACTCAGTCATAGTAGTTTACACCACTCCAATGAAAGCACACTACATGTGCATCCTTTATGCAGCAGTAAAGGAAGGGATGCATTTGGAATTGCACTATTTTTGCACAAAACTTCAGATTTGACAGAGCCAAATGTCTGCTTCATGCAGGCCTAAAAAATATGAAACCACGTTACAAACTAACTTTCAAATTTGACTTTTGTTAATTGGGTGATTCAAACTCTCCTTCTGTACAAAAACCTTGGTTACACATCATTCTGAGTCTCATACACACTGGTGTTTATAATAATTATTACTAGACTGATTTGTTAGTTCCATTCTTATAAATTAAAAACTGCTTTGTCACTGCAAATATATACATTGATACTCAAATGAGAAGTTCTAGAGAACCATGACAGTTCTTATTTGTTACTAACCAGCTCTATTGTGGGGGCAGGGTATTTTACCTAGCAAGAATAACAGCAACATTATGGGACTTAGGATCTCAGTCAGATTTTAATCTCCAAATTCTAAGCAACAAAGCAATCTCTGCTTACAGCTATAAATCATTAAATATGATAAGGCTCATCACATCTATTTTTTTTAACATCTGAGGTTTATTCTATAACATTATGTTCTTAATGTTCATGTCTGAAAATATTAAATCAATATCATTCATGTCTAGTTCTGTGAAAAACAGTAAAAACTTCATTTATAAATATTCTATAACTGAAACAGCAGAATACACACCATATGAAAGATAAAATGATTGTTGTGGTTTACCTTACAACACAACAGATTTAATATTGCCTTTAAGAACACCTGCCTATTTTCCCATATGGATGATAAATAGTGCAGAACATAGTTTCACACAAGAATACAGACAATCTACAGTGTAATTTAATATAGATTTGTATGAAATAATTATGTATCTTATAAGTGCCAATTGATACTGAAAGCATACAGAGTTCTTTAACTATAAAAATACTTTTTGTGTATAAAGTTTTTTTTTTTTCCTTTTTGGTGAAAACAGATACAGTAAAACGTAACAATATTAATAGACAGGTAGTAAAATGACCAGAGAATACATTGCTGAATAATAAAACATAAAAGCAAAACAGTAAGAACTATTTACACATATGCCAAAATTCCGTCATTAATTATATATACCAACTTCAAGCGAGAATATGTTCAAAAAGGAATTTCCAAAATTCTGTAAAGCGAGCATGGGATTTCTCAGTGTAGGTTAAATATTTGTGAGCTAGTAGGTGTTTGGTAGCTAATTGTTTGAAACCTTCCCATGTGAGTGAAGATCTATCCTTCCAATGTAATGTAATGTAGTATTTAAGTAAAGAAACTAGTGTTATTAATATTCATGTTTGTACTTTAGTCAGGCCTGCAGGGATGATATGTAGGAGAGCTTGTTTCCAAGATAAGGTGGACTTTTCATAGCCCATTTTTTCTAGTTGGAAGCTAAGTGAATACCATAGCTTGTAAGTGCACTTGCAGCTCCAGGAGATGTAGAGTAGATCAGCCTTTGATTATCACAATAGGAAGAGAATATGGGCAAAACTTCAACTTCTATTCCTAGCTAAAATAGCCAGAATCAAAATGAATCTTCTACATAGATTTCTAGATATATGTAATGCCTCCAATACCATTATCAACCTAAAACTCTTCAAAACCATTCATTCCACAATTTCCAAATTTATTCGGGTCCCCAAAATCAGTCAGAATCAGTTATAATAAACTGACATACCATAAAGGCTATGGAGGGTTAGGGCTGCCGGACTTTACACTCTACTACGATATCATAAACTGTAACAGACTAATAACAATAGCCTACTACACCCCTTCACCATAACAATGGTCTCCAACCTGGGCCAAACTATTACACAACTATATCAAAACAATATCCATAAACCCCAGAGCCCTCTCTTTCCTTTACAATGAAAATTTGAAAAATCTTAAAATACACCCAACCACTAAACATAAAATCACTATCATACAAAGGATGTTCAAATCATTAAGCCTCTATTATGCATTCACTTCTCTACAACCTATTCACCTTAACCCCAATCTCAAAATGAATAACAACATGATTCCTCAAGAAACTAACCATCTCTGATATATTTCCCTTCAAGAACAAAACTATTACTGAAATGAGAACAGAATTAAAGCTCCCTAAAAGCTATACCATCATTTTAAGGCAAATACGAAACCTTAGCCAATACATCATTGGCCATCCTGATATCAATGCAAATGACATTCAAACCTGTAAAACCACATGGAACCTCCTATCCTCAAACATAAAATGCTAACTCCTACAAACTTATTCTATCAATCAAAATGCAAAAAGAAGTTATTTATTCTAGTTACTGGTAGGAAATCGATACTTCAATCACAAACAAATAACTCAAGCGATCCAGCTTATCCCAAACTTATTCCCCTTAAAAAACTTAAATATACACAGATCATGATACTTCATAACGCCTATCTCACTCCAGTCATTATAAACTATAAAAATACTTCTTACCTCACTTTCTTCATCAGGATGCTTTTCTACCCACATCCTAGGCACATAATATCCATTCATCCTAATGTACAAAATAAAGTCCTGCTCATTGTTTGTGGTCTGCATTGAAACCACAGCTTTGGTCAGAGTTTTCTGTAAGAAAAAATATGTGAGAATTATTATGATCTGAAACAAGTCTGCATGATATAATTATTATTACACACGTCATCATAGTCAGTGTTCAAAACTATTAGCATTGACCTCCCTTTCATTGTTAAAGCATGCTTTCGTATCAACGGTCTAAACATCTGTTAAGTAGTGCAAAAGGCACCTATCACTAAGTACTGATCAACTTTTCTAGGTATGTCTTCCTACAACCATTAGTTACAGGAAACATCCTAGAGTTCCCCTTAGGAAGCTATGGAGATGGTCTGTAACTAAGCCTGAACCACCTGCAACATTTTTAATTCTATTCTACATTTTTCAATGTACAGTACTATTCTTCTTCAACAAGGATACAATGCTAATAATTCTATATAAATGACGCTGCTGTTCCCACTGCGCCAACTGTTTCTCAGAAGTGCAACAATTTAGAGTAGGACAACAGTAGTATCTGCTGGGATAGGTATCACTCGCTATCAGCTGCACTCCAGAAGATCTAAGGTTGTCATAAACCTGGTTACTTTTATTATGTCATGCATTTCTAATAATGGGTGATTATCAACTCAGCAATGCTGTTTGCTATGCAAACCAAAGGCCAGAAGACATTATGAATCCACAAACAAAAGCTGTGTGTCAGAGACATGGTCTGTACCGCATCTGGTTAGTATGAGAAAAACGCTGGTAAACAGCTATTTCTCGATTCAAAAACAACTGCATATCAGGTCTGCAAAGCAGCATGTCTCACCGTGCACCAGGTAGGATGTAGGCGATCATTACAGATGCAAATAAGCTGGTTTGCATGAAAAACAGTTGTAAAGCAATTTAGAAACAGCTTGCATTATAACACAGGTATCTACTGAAACTGCATTATTTCACAGTTACATAAGTGCACCAACAGAAAAGAGTTTGCTGTTTCTGAGTACAGCTAGTGATGCCATCAGTGCTGTACAGTTTAGTAATTTGTAAACTAACCACCCTCCAAAAAACAGTGGCATAAAAAATACACACACAGATATGATATCTAACTATATATGTAGACATATATAGAAAGACAGATATATGGAATACGTCCCTGTGGTGGAAAGTTTACTTTGCCAAACAGGGAAAAAGTCTGTGTGTGTGACAGAAAATCAACTAATCGCTCACTTTTTTTTTTTCTATGCAAGACTGCAGTAAATAGGGGAATCGTGGAAGTTGTTCTTTTTTCCCATTGTATTATATACAATTAAACTACAGGGAAAAAAATTGGTACCATCTAATCATCAAAGCTGTTGGCTGATATTCCTTAAAATTATGAAAAATGAACCACGACATTCATGCAGTGTCTGTTGAGATTTTAAAGTAATAAAGCACTTATAACTTGAGAGATCAATACTCTTTACTGAAAAATAAAAGATATTAACCAGATGAGCACTTTCACCCTTAACAGTGAAGCTCTGTTCATTACCATCAGAATTATTCCTTTATTTAATAAATTAAATTGATGTATTTACTTCCAAAAGAAAAAAAATGATGAAATCCTATGTACAGGATGAAAGAACTCACCAAGTTTTTTTCTAACCAGAAGTACTTAAGGAAAATAAATAAAATACATCGGCATTACCCAACTTTGTTTTTTTTATTTTTTTGCATACATCATACATGTTTATATAATTATTACATTACTTTACTCTCTACTGCTTAGTACTGAATTTCCTGCTCCAGTGATGTTCTGCAATGTGCACAATATCACTTCTTAGAACTTACTACACTTTTTATCTTTAGATAATAGCTCCTGTTTACTCCATTTTTTAATGAATATCATTATTTTTTTGTACATTGCCCTTTCTCCGGAGTTTGTCTACACTTAGTTAGTTATACTGTACATCTACTAGTCGATGCAGCTTTTCTCCATGGGCTTCTGCTGAAAATGGGCTATGTGAACCTGTCAGACTTTCCCAGTTAGAAAAAACAATTAAATAGTGTGTGTGTGTGTGTGTGTGTGTGTGTATATATACAACGTATATACAAATGCCACTCATAAATGCATACATACAAATATGCGCGTGCATAGATTGTTTTTGGTAATTCAACAAAAGTCACTTTCTCCAAAATTCATATTATCACACCTACACACAAAAAATAGAAATATGGACTTATCAAGAAAGTGACTTTCAATCAAATTATTCACACCCACACCCTGCTAACTTAAATATACCATCTCCAAGATCATATAACACCAGAAAAAAAGGTAAAAATCACCCATCTCTGGTATTCCGCAACCTTGTAAAAACGTCTCCCCTTCCATTCATTCTTTCCAAATACTGAACTTGTTTTTTATGCTTCGAATAAAACAAATTCAAAAAGAACACCATGCAACTAACTACATTTCCCCTGTGTACACACAGACACTTGCACATAATTCACATTCTTACACTGAAAAGTTCATCCTTCTTTAGTTTGCACAGATGCATCCAAGCTGCACTCTATTTCTGTACTAGTAATTAATACTGAAAATATTCCCTAAGGCAATAAGAAGTCTTTACCTTCATTTGAATCTTGTGCGACCAGCAGACAATGTTTTCTATATTATATGGCATCTCAATGGACAGCTCAACAGATAGTCCACTGTGTAGAAAAAAGTAACATGTTATCTTTATATTTCTGCTTTACAGTTTGATATCCACAAAAATCAGAAACTCTAAATGACAATTTCTTTTTAGAAGCAATTTTTAATGAGCATAAATAAAGCCAACTTACCTGTAGTAACAGGAACTTTGTTCTCGGTATGCTTAACCAGACAGGAAATATGAATATGTACTCAGAAATAGCAAGTAAGCTTGGAGTTGCAGATGGCCAAGAAACTACAATTTACCGAAGCTGCTCAAAGCTTGGCGACTTTAGCCAGAAATCTTGAATGCATCTGAACAGAAATCCAAGGCATCCACTGAATTTAACTGAAAAATAACTATTTTACACCTGCACTGCACAATGTGAACTATATTTAACTAAACTGCCGTTTTTTTTTTTTTTTGCTCGGACTTATTCTGCACTTTGAATTTTGTAATACCTCCGCCTTATATAGCATAGACTAGATACAGACTTGCTGAATCTAGACAGATTGGTATCACTTCAGCACTAAAACCAGTCATCTTACATTAAGAGGGCCCTCTTGCACCCTTGTGGCAGAAATGTGTAGCCCAGGCCTCATCTGAGTTGGGGACTGCTGGAAAAAGGCTCAGTTTTGGGCTTTCCTACTGGTCAGTGTGTGTGTTAAACTGTTTGACTTTGCCTGTATTTAAGCCTCACGTTTGCATGTAGCTGCTCACCACTCAATGGGTTTAGCATCGAAACATATAGACAAAAACACTTAGAAAGACAATTTTCTTTAGATGCCTGATAGTGAACCCTTCCAAACTACCCTGCTGCACTGCAAGCTACTTATTTGCATACTGAGAAGCATTGTCACAGGTTTTTAACCCTAGCCTACTACAGAACAGACTTCTTGGTTAACCCTACAGAAAAACATGATTGAAATAGCCCACTTCCCACTAGTAATTAAGATATAATACTGCCACAATGGACAGTCAGTTTCTCAGCATTTCTCTGGCCACCCTAATTGATATGGGTTTCCTGAGGCAGTGTAGCCTCATGTTTACTGACAACCACTTACTCCTAAAACAAACAAATACAATACGTGAGAGATGTAGGGTCTATAACACCGAACTTTCAAAATTGAGTGCTGTAATATCAACCCGTTTTCAGCAAATGCTGAAAATATCAAAGAAACAGAAAAACAATTTTTTTTCCTAGGGAACCAAAAGAATTTGGTTGTCCGTTTCTGTTGCTTTGGTATTTTCAGCGCTGTGGTGGAAAGTTACGGGTCGGGTTCAGGTAAGTGTGCGATTGTGTGGATGTGAGGGTTAGGGCGGGTTAGGTGAGTAAGGGTTAGGGCACGGGAGAGGTGACTGTGCGATAGTGATGGACCTTAGGGTTACGGTTTGGGTTAAGGTAAGTGGATAGTTAGTGGTGTATGCATAGTTTAGTGTAGGGTTAGGTGTAAGAGTTTAGGTGTATGTTCATAGGTAGGTACTAGGCTATTGGCCCTAGGGCCTATATAAGCCTAGCCAAAAATGTACCCTGGCTTTCACCACCCAAGAAAATTATTTTCCTGTGCCCCTGTCGAGCAGAGCCACAGAAGTGATCCCTGGGGTGAATTTATTATTTCCCATCCAATCATCAAGATTTTTCTTTAAGAGTGCTAATGAGGTCTGTTTGACGTAGATAGGTAGTCTGTTCCAGAGTATGGGAAATCTCTGCGACAGGAATCTAGCCCTCCAGCATGTTCTGTTTATTGTGGTGACAAGGTTTACATCCCTACAGCGTGTAGCTCGGAGGGATTGGGATTTCTTTAAGTGGAGCATGTCCAACAGCTCTGGGTTTGACATAGCTTTATATGTTAGGCAGAGATCGCCTCTGAGTAGGCGATATGCGATAGAGTACAACTGCAGTTTTTTGAGACGGTCTGCTTAGGGCATCTGTTTGAGGCCAGTAATCCACTTTGTGAGGTATTTTTGTGGCCTTTCCAGTTGTTGTAGATGTCTTGTGAGGTACATACCAAAAGGGGCGTTGTACTCTATAATGGGTCTAATGAGTGATGAGTAGAGGGGAACAATGGATGAGAAACCTTTTGTGATGAGGTGAGCCACGTAGAAGGATTTCCTGGCAACTGTAGTGATGTGATTATCAAAGGAGAGACTACTGTCCACCTGTGAACCAAGGTCTCATCACATTTTCGGCATTAAGTAGACTACAACCTATGTGGTAGTTCATGAGTACAGAATTTTTACCAAAGGGGATGACAATACACTTTTTGGCATTGAGTTTCAGGTCATGGCTTTGACACCAGGTATCTGTCTCAGTGAGGCCCTTTTGTATTATGTCGACATCGTTAGGAGTTTCGATTATGGCTCCTAGTTTGCATTCATCTTCTGTGTTAGCCTGTACTTCAGAGAAGTAGATACCAAACAGGAAAAGACCCAGGACTGAACCCTGTGGTACTCCACTTGTCACTGGTCTGAAGTCGGATTTGGAGTCCGCTACTTTCACAGTGTGGGTTCTGTCCGTGAGCCAGTTGGCAACCCATCTTGTGACATAGGGATTTATACCTAGTTTAGTGAGCTTATCTATAATTCCAGAGTGGGGGATGGTGTCGATAGCCTTGGCAAGATCTAGATAAGCTGTGTGAACCACTTTACCCTCATCTATGGCTTTGGTGACTGCTACAAAGAAGTCAATCAGGTTTAGGAGACCTGATCTGCCTTTTACAAATCTGAACTGGGTAGGTTCCAGAGTTTGGATATTACCAATGTCTTTGTTTATGAGTTCCGTGATGATGCGTTCCATGGCCTTGCAGACCAGGCTCGTCAGGCTAATGGGGCGGTAGTTCCCGGGGTCCGTCGTGGCTCCCCTTTTGTGGAGTGGGATAACTGTCGCAGTCCGCCATTCAGTGGGCACAAAGTCTGAGGTGAAGCTATGACGGAACATGGTACTTGGGTAGGGTGCCAGTTCATTCTGTAGTTTGTGTAAAACACAGCCTGGGATATTGTCAGGTCCCATGGATGCTGTGTTCTTGGCTTTGGAGAGTGTGTTTTTTACCTGTGCAGCCGTGATTACAGGAACTTTACATTCTTCCAGTATAGAGATGGGCCCTCTAGGGGGTGAGAGGGGGTAAAGTTAGCACTGAACCTATCTGCCAGGATGTTGGCAATATCAGTTGGTTCTATATATTTAGTGTCTTTATGCTGTAACTCAGAGCAGATCTGAGTGTTGCCATTGAGATTCCTGACATAGCTATAGAATGCTTTGTGGTTGTCTGTAGAGTCAGTGGCAATTTTGTTTTGTTTTCGTAATTAGCTTTGGAGGAATTTATGAGGGATGTCAGCTTCTTACTGAGGTTGACCAGGGAGTTGTGTGTGTGGATTGCTGTTTGTTTGGTGTGCTTGCGTTGTGTGTATGTGTTTTGGAACAGCAGATTTTTTCCCTAGGAAAAAATTTGCTGTTCTGTATGTTCGATGTTTTAAATTTTCGATTAATAGGGTTCGATATTAGAACACTTGAAATTTTGAAAGTTCGGTGTTCTAATATAGACCCAGAGATGTATATACACTATGAATGAGGAATCAATTTTCTCATGTAAAAACAAGCCAAACATCAAACAGGTTGTCAGCACACAGACTTCACCTCTCGCACATAGCAAGTACACACCACATAAACCCACATACATGGAGGTACTAACTAGAATCCTACCAAGAGGTCAGAGACCTCCTATGCGGAAACCTACTGCACGCACTGCAGAGCCAAAAGACTTTACTACACACAATAATACACACATCAGTGTCTCAACTAATAAGCCTCTAAGGCAAATCACGTTAAAACCAAATGTCATGGTTATAGGCAACTCCACAATGAGAAACAGATGTCCCCCGTACCAGGATGGACAAGGAGGTGGTCACTGTCAGCTGCCTATCAGGTGCCAGGATCTGTCAAATCATCCACACACTCAAGTCTCTCCATAACAAATACCAGTATAACTTTGCCATAGCCCACGCTGGGGTGAATGACATGAGACATACCTCTCTGGACTATACGAAGACAGACATGACTGAACTCTCTGATGACTTGTCCCAGGCATGTATGTCCCTAGCCCTACACAGCATTCTACCTTCCTCAGGATGTAGTGGTAGGCATCCTTCAATCCCAAAGAACCATGGCTCTACGCCTCTATTAGACTGATTTGAGCAGCATCTTCTGTGGCTGCACAATCCAATCCAGGACCACAATCTGGGCAGCAATAGGTAGATGTTGGTCTTTTATCATGGGCACAGATTTTCCTGAGGGCTCCCTTATCCTCTGCTCTCCTTGCCAAGGTGATTTCATATATGGTGAAAGCTTCCTTCACTTTCTTATTCCAGGCAATCTTGTCTGAGGCGAGAGAATACCAGTTGCTCATGTTGGAGAGAGCACTAAGGTCATGCTTGCATACATCCTTGTAGTGCAAAATAGATCGTCCTTTTGGCCTCTTTCCACACTCCAGCTCTCCAAAAAGTAGGTCTTTTGGTATTTGGCCATCTGTCATGTGTGAAACCTGACCCGACCAATGCATATGTCTCTGTTTCAGGAGGGTGAACACAAAGGTGGTGCCTGTCCTCTCAAGCACTGTGCTGTTGGAGAACTTGTCCTGCAATGAGATACAGAGTATGGGCCTAAGGCAGCACAAACAATACGTTGAGCCGCTGTCCTGTTTTAAGCACACAGTCCATGTTTCACTGGCATACAGAAATGTGCTCAAAACACAGGCTGTGTAAACCTGCATCTTAGTGTGCACACTGAACTTATTATTAGCCCATACTCTCTTTGTCAGCCTGGAAAACACTGTGGTGACTTTTCCAGTGCACTTGTTGATTTCGCTGTCAAGCGACAAGTTGTCAGTGACTGTAGAGCCTAGGTACATGAAATTATGGACAACCTCCAGCTCATAGTCATTCACCATGACTGATGGCTCACTGCCCACATTTTGGTCCATCACCTGGGTTTTCTCTGAGCTGATTGTGAGGCCAAATCCCATACATACATTCCCAATGGAAGTCATGAGTAACTGAATTTCTTGATGAATGTAAACCACAACAGCTGCAAAATCAGTGAACAAGAACTCCTTTAGACACCTCCTAAGCACCCTGGTCTTTGATCCAAGTCTCAACAGTTTGCAGAGGATGCCATCCATTCTGATTCAGAGAAAGATACCCTCTGTAGCAGTTCCAAAAGCAAATTTCAACAGATCTGAAAAGAAGATGCTAAACAATGTTGGAGCCAGTATACAGTCCTGCTTTAATCCACTGAGAATCTCGAAAGGTTCTGATGTGGATCCATCGTACATGACGGTCCAATTCACACCTTCATGGAAGGCTCTGACACTGCTAACCAGTAATGTAGGACAGCCAATCTTTGCCAGAATTACAAACATACCTTTGTTACTGACAAAGTCGAATGTCTAGGTCAGATCAATGATGGCAATATACAGAGGTTTGTTCTGCTCCCTACACTTTTCTTGTAGTGGCCTAACAGAGAAAAACATGTCTATGGTAGACCACACAGTTCTAAACCCACACTGATACTCGGGGTATACTCTCTCTGCAAGAACATGGAGCTTCTTTAGGACAACATGTACAAACAGCTTCCCCACAGTACAGAGAAGAGAGATACCATGATAATTGTTACAATCACTTTTGTCACCCATATTCTTATAGTTTGTAACTATGTTAGCATCCCTCATATCCTGCAGTACACTACCTTCTCTCCAGCACTGGCAAAATATTGTATACAAAGGTTCATAGGTTGGTACTAGGCTATCGGCCCTAGGGCCTATGCAAGCTTAGCCATAACAATTCCCTGGATATTTCTTCCCACAATATTTACTTCTCCAGGCCCCTGTCTAGCAGGGCGACTGACATGATCCCCGGGGTGAATTTCCTATCTCCCATCCAATCATCAAGGTTCCTTTTGAAGAGGGCCAAAGAGGCGCTCTGCTTGATATGTATGGGCAGTCTATTCCAGAGTATGGGGAGTCTCTGGGTCAGGAACCTATCCCTCCAGCATGTTTTGTTCATTGTGATGACAAGGTTTAGATCCCTGGAGCATGTGGCTCTGAGGGATTGGGATTTCTTTAAGTGGAGCATGTCCAACAGCTCAGGGTTTGACATGGCCTTGTATGTTAAGCAGAGATCGCCTCTGAGTAGACGACATGCCACAGAGTATAGCTGGAGTTTTTTTTAGACGGTCAGTATATGGCATCTGCTTTAGGCCTGTGATTCTTTTAGTGAGGTATTTCTGTGGCCTTTCAAGCTGTTGCAGATGTCTTGTGAGGTACATACCAAAAGGGGCATTATACTCTATAATGGGTCTAATGAGGGATGAGTACAGTGGGACAATGACCTCCTTTTTTCTGGATGAAAAGCCCTTAGTGATGAGGTGTGCCACATAGAAGGATTTCCTGACTGTTGTGGCAATGTGGTTATTGAAAGTGAGACCACTATCCACCTGTGTCCCTAAGTCTCTCATCACACTTTCGATGTTTAGTGTCCTGCCACCTATGTGGTAATTCATGGGTACATGTTTTTTTCCAAAGGAGATAACTATACATTTCTTGGCATTAAGCTTGAGCCCATGGCTCTGGCACCAGGCATCTGTTTCTGTAAGGCCCTTTTGTAGAATATACACATCATTTGGGGATTCAATAATGGCTCCCAGTTTGCAGTCATCTGCAAACTTTGTTAGCCAGAGTCCCTTAGTGTTGGCCTGTACTTCAGAGAAGTAGATGCCAAACAAGAGTGGTCCCAGGACTGAACCCTGAGGTACCCCACTTGTCAATTGTCTGGAGCTGGATTTGGAGTCAGCTACTTTTACTGTCTGGGTTCTGTCAGTAAGCCAGTTAGCAACCCATCGAGTGACGTAGAGATTTATGCCCAGCTTAGTAAGTTTATCTATGATTCCAGAGTGGGGGATGGTGTCAAAGGCCTTGGCGAGGTCCAGATAGGCTGTGTGGACTGCCTTACCCTCGTCCACAGCTCTGGAGACTGACTCAATCAGATTCAGGAGACAAACCCAAACTGGGTGGGGTCTAGTGTTTGAAGGTTGCCAATGTCTTTGTTCATAAGTTCCATGATAATGCATTCCATGCCCTTGCAAATCAGGCTTGTCAGACTGATGGGACGGTAGTTCCCAGGATCCAAGGTGGATCCTCCCTTGTGGAGCGGGATAACTGTAGCTGTGCGCCACTCAGTGGGCATGAAGCCTGAGGTGAGGCTATGATTAAACATAACACTTAGGTGAGGTGCCAGTTCATTTTGTAGTTCATGTAGTACACAGCCTGGGATGTCATCTGGTCCCATGGATGCTGTATTCTTAGCTTTGGAGAGTGCGGTTTCTACCTGTGTGGCCGTGATTATCGGAATTTGGCAATCTTTTAGTATTGAGATGGGCCCTTTAGGGGGTGAGAATGAGGTGAAGCTGGCACTAAATTGATCTGCCAGGATATTCGCAATATCCTTGGGATCAGTATATTTAATGCCATTCTGTTGTAACTCAGAGCAGATCTGAACATTGTCATGCAGATTTTTGACATAACTATAGAATGCCTTGTGGTTGTCTTTGGAATCTTTGGCAATTTTATTTTCGTAACTAGCTTTTGAGGATTTTATGAGGGATCTCAGCTTCTTACTGAGGCTGGTGAGGGAGATTTTTTGCATCCTGGGATTTTCCTCTTTTTTGCAACAGTTTCTTCCTTCTGTTGTGTAGTTTGTTTATAGCAGGGGACCACCAGATTGGCTTCCTTTTTTTGGAGAAGAGCATCTTGGTTCTATTTGGGATGGCACGATTCATGCACGAGTGGATGTGCTCGTACAGTGCCTTAGTGTAGGATTCTGCAGTTGAACTTCCAGATCCCATCTGCGTGGGTGTTGTGAAGTTTGTCACTTCTGACTTCAGTAGCTTGAAGTTGGCTTTGGAGAAGTTTTTTAAGGAGGTTTCCTTACTGGGGGTGGGGTGGGATGTGGATGTCAAGGGTGATTTGCTTATGGTCAGACCTGACCAATGAGGGGGTGACCACTGGTGTGGAGCATCTATCTCCCATGTTGGTAATGACCAGGTCTAGGATATTGGAGCCCCTGGTGGGACAATGGATTAGTTGATCCAGGGGGTTGGAATTTATGAATTCCAAGAACCGTTGGGAAAAGGAGTTGGTACCTGAGCAGTTTTCCCAATTAATGGCAGGGTAGTTGAAATCACCCTGTATTAGGGTGTTTGGTTGTATCTTAATATTTTCCAGTATGTTTAGAAAGGTGTAGTGAGAATCTTGGGGCATGGATGGGGATCTGTAGCAAGCTACAGTTTGGATTGCAGTCTTACCTATTGTTAGTTGCACCTGGAGAATTTCAGATGCATTGTGTTGGGCAACTAGCCTGGAGATGTGAATAGCCTTGGTGAATATGGACACTTCTCCACCTTTAGTGTTTCGGTCCTGGTTTTGTGGCCGAAAAGTGTGGTACGAATTGTAGCCTGGTATACACAGGTATCATTGAGAAACTCTTCCAGCTGGGAATTAATCCTTACGACACAGATGGCTAGCCAACTGGCTCACCAACAGAACACATGCAGTCAAAGTTGGGGATTCCATCTCTACCAGTAGGCCAGTTATCAGTGGTGTACCACAAGGATCTGTGCTGTGCCCTCTACCTTTGAAATCTACTTCTCGGAAGTCCAGGCGAAATTACCAAGTTCACTGACAAGTGCAAAATGGGTGCAATCTTTGAGTCCCCTAATGTTAACATATTACAAAAGGGGCTAACACAGGCAAATGACAGGTGCCAAAGCCATGGACTCAAAACTAAACACAAAAAAGTGCATTATTATCTCCTTTGACAAAGGCGATGTTCTGGAAAATTACAATATAGACAGTACCCCCCTAAACTCAAACCCAGTGATGCGAGGTTTGGGAACACAGTTCGACAATAACCTAAATTTCAATCACCATGTGTCCATAGTGGTAAGGAAAGCCATCTACATTTTGCATCCCATAAGTAAGGGCACTGCATCCAGGACTAAGGATGTTACCACTCCTCTGTATTCCACCTTCATCAGACTATTAATGGAGTACAATGCTCCTTTTATGTATCTCAACAGACACCTGTAGCAACTGAAGAGACCACATAGGTTCCTCACCAAGAAAATACAGGGCCTTCAAAACATGACTTATGAGGGTAGGTGAAAAGCCCTGTCACTGTACTCTGTATCTTACTGGCTACTGAGAGGTGGTGTGCCTGGCCTACAGAGAAGTCTCTGACCCTGCCATAATGGAAATGCTACACAACAGCAAGTCAAATGGGACAAGATTCACACACTCCAGGGAACTAAACCTAGCCAGTAATTTTAACAGGACATACTGGAGAGACAGATAAGTCACCCAGAGATTGCATCTCCTCTGGAACAGACTCCTAATTCATGTGTAGCAAAGGTCCTCAATGACCCTATTTAAGTGAAACTTGGACACTTGGAAGGTATACAGTAAATTCACCCCAGGAGTGGCACCTATGTCCCTCATGGACAAGAGCAGTTGGTGCTGATCATTGACTCGCTAATATAGAACATCTAACATGGTCATTTAGGGAATACCGGGATGACACAGCTAGGCTTGTAAAGACTATAGGGCCATTAGCCTAGTAACCACCTATGATCCTATTAGAATGTCTCATTTGATAGTACTTCTGCACAGGCATATGCAATTAAACAAGTCCCACACAGGAAATTGTGCCTCAAACAGTCAAATATTCAGACAGTCATGCAATTCTGAGAGCTTAATAAATAATTTTTTTCATCACCAAAAGCTATTCTGTCAGGTTCCTATTACGTTATCGAAAGATAACGTAATCGAACGCTCAGAACTTTGAAACGGCCGCATTTTGAAGATCGCACTGTGGGATCGCAGTACAGTGAAGATTGGGATCTTTGCCTTTCCTCACTGTAGTGCGATCTCCGAGTTGGAATATATATTTAGCGGGGGGGTGTGGGGGGGCACAGCCCCCTACAATAAAAGCTTCAATATGCAGCCATTTCAATGTTTTGAGAGTTCGATTACGTTATCTTTTGATAACGTAATATGAACCCTATTCTCTCATTTTATGTAAAAATGCATAGCAGAAGTTGCATCACACAAGTTTTATATACCAACATATGTACGCAGACACAAATATTGTCCAGAACATTCACAGCACACAAACAAAATGACAATGTTTTACTACAAATATCTTTAAGTTTTGAGAATTCCAACTTGCATAGAACTGCTCTGTGAATCTCTCAGAAATATGACAGTTAAATTATAGGCAACATGCCAGTTTATTTGAAAAAAACATTTTTGCAGTCTTTACTATTGTAAAAGGGGCGAGCACCCCCAACCCCCATTCCTGTCTGTTTTTTGAAATGGCAGCAAAGGGTCAAGGGGCATAATTTCTCTTACTATGAGTTCAAATACCAGAATTTTTGAGGTTATTTGGCTTTTACTTTTTCAAGGAAGGCAAGGATATACCTACATGGCATCATCAATTATGTCTTATCAGAGCTGTCAATCTACTCAAACTAAGAGGCGTTCCGTAGAGCACAACAATGCCAAGAAAGCCTTTGGTATATAAAATGCATCCCATATGCTGATGTCGTTTATATGCAACCTGCAACACCTCTTCTTCTCAAGTCCAATACAGCTTTAAATCACACTATAAATCTATATGCCGTATGTTAATAAAGCCTGGTCCAGTGCCCCAGTAAAGACTGGAAGCAACACCTTAATATTTCACAAAAAAATTGCAACAAAAACAATGGAAAAAGAGATAAGGCAAACATTCCACCCTACTGTTCAAACAAAATCAAATCAAAATGCTTATTTTATATCCATCAAGAATAATTTATTATTGACATTTGTTTACTAGGAAAGTCCGACTGGGCACAGGTGCACTTTGTTAGTGGAGGACTGGGGTGAAAAGCTTCAAGGTAACAATTTAAAGCAATCAGTACTTTCAAAAACAAATTTTATAATACAGTTTAAGTCATTGATTTTGAAAGTTATCATTTGGCCTGCTTGTGGTGAGGAAGTTTCCCCAGACACTTTTCAGTGTGCACACCTGCAACACACTTGGGTCCACCTGCATCATTGCAGCTCAGGACCCCCCCACCCCCAGCAACTGCAACACTGCCAGATAAAACCACTGCTAGGGTCTGGTTTCTCCCTATAGTTATTGCAAGCCAAGAATAACACTTTTTAATAAGGGCATCTACCAGACAAGTCTGCAGAGCACACTTGGTCTACCTGCATCATCGCAGCTCAGGTCTCCCCCGCAACTGCAACATTACCAGATAAAACTACTGCTACATTCCAGTTTCTCCCTACAGTTATTGCAAGCCAAGAATAACACTTTTTAATAAGGATACCTACCAGACAAGTCTGCATAGCACACTTGGTCTACCTAAATCATCGCAGTTTGGGTTCCTCCCCTCTCCCAGCAACTGCAACATTGCCAGATAAAAACACTGCTACGGCCCGGTTTCTCCCTACAGTTATTGCAAGCCAAGAATAACACTTTTTAATAAGGATACCTACCAGACAAGTATGCATAGGTGACTAGATATTTACAGTTCTTATTATTAGCAGATGTGGTCCTTAACAGTTATGTTTTAAACATTGTGACTGGTTATTTACATTTCCTTTTATAGCACATTTGTTACTTTTACTAGTTATTTTTTAAACATTGTTTTGGCCAGCGTGCACACCTGCAAGATCCCCCCCACACACACACACACACAAGGCATCTTTAGCTTTGTCTATTGCCACAGGGTGGTATAACTTAACAATATACTTGCTGTATCTTGTCCCAAACAGCTCTGCCTCCACACTGAATACTTGTACAGTAAGGCAAGTACCATTTATTTGGTGTATTTTGTCCCCAGACAAATTTACCTTCCTTTGTATTACTTGCACACCAAGGCCATAAAGTAGTGTTTCTGCAACTAACTGCTTACACTCCTAATTTCCTGCTTCTACCTCTTCCTTGCTTACACTTACATTACGGCTCCAAGGCTTCCACTTCTTATGCTGATTGCTTTTCTTTGCAGTCTTCTGTGAGGGAGGCGCGCCAGATCTCTACCTGCTTTTTCTGGTTATACCTTCCCCCATTTTGTATCTCCCTCCTTTTACTCCCTCCTCTCCTATGCACATTAACTAGTCTGTATTAGTGGGTCTCCTTGAGTGGCGCCATTTTGAAAGTTATCTTTTGGCCTGCTTGTGGTGAAGAAGCTTCCCCAGACCCTTTTCAGTGTGACTGCACAAGTATAAGTAAATTAAACTAGTACAGTACAGCCAAACAGACACATTTGGTGTAAACAGAAATAAATGAAAAGATGCATTTGGTGTACAAAGAGAAACAAGTAAGCCCAGGGTTATAACTCGCATTATTGTTAGCCCTGCTGCACTCGCCCTCGCTGTGCTTGGGCTCACTCCGCTCCCTTCCCTGCCCCCTATTTCCACCCGCCACCACTAGTGCTACATTTCAACTAAACTTAGCCACTCCCCTCATGCTAACCACCAATCACTGAATCTGTCCCTCCCCTGTACCCATTTCCTTCTCTTCCACTATTCCACATCCTGTAGAGCACAGTCTTCTATCAACTACATTACAATCACAAACAACACCTCTCATCATCCACCACACCCACCCCATCCCAAGCAGATCTCTCACTCATGACCAAACCCAACCAAATCATGTCAAACTACCCAAACCCACATACATACACCTCTTACTATTGCTCCTAGGTATATCCACCCTCCCATGCTAATTTCTATCACCAACCACCAAAAACAATGTAATTTTAACCACATACCAAGAAAAACTACTTCTACTAACATTATTACAACACACCCTTTTACTCAACTAGTCCCCTCTCACTACCAAACCTTCTTTATTCACCACTATGCACACAGATTACAGCCATCACATTACCAGTCTCAAACAACGATAAAGAACTTTAAGACCCTAAACAAACTACTCAAACTCTATTTTTACCTCAGAACCCAACTCATTAGCTGCAGTGATATACACCCAAACCCAGGTCCACAAAATCTAGGAGCCCCAACCCTCAACCTGAATGACAGCCTACTCCACCGAGACAAATCCACACTCCTCATTTTAAATTTAAATGTCAGAAGTATACTAAACAAAGTCCATGACCTTCTCCTTTTATCAACCTGAGATAGTCAAACTAACAGAGACTTGGCTTAAACCAGGCAACCACAACAATGAAATCACTCCACCAGATTACAATATAATTCATAGTGATAGAATAGGTAAAAAGGGGGCAGGGGTAAATGGTGGTAGAGTTCATGGATGAGCTTCTAAGGAGGTGGAGATAAGCCATACACCTCCATTTCATGTCTGCCCCTTGGTCATCACCAGTCAGCTGCATTGTAAGGGGGGAATG
Organism: Protopterus annectens; assembly: GCF_019279795.1. NCBI lineage: Eukaryota > Metazoa > Chordata > Ceratodontiformes > Protopteridae > Protopterus > Protopterus annectens. Next base: position 678,192,364 of record NC_056736.1, read on the forward strand.
GTGGGTATGGCATAAGAAAAAAACCCTGCAGAATGATGACAGCCAAGAACCTCCTGGAAGCCCTCAAGCTCCACAACTGGCCCCAGCTAATATTGGAGGAGGTGTGGTGGAATGACAAGTAGCTAGCTAAACTGGTGTGGGCACTGGGTAGGAGTGCCACAGAATGATGCAGAGACCCAAAAAAGTGATATGCTGAGAAACAGTAATACTAACCACTGTGTCACCTGCAAGGCAGTTTTATTACTTAAAGATTCTTTCAAAAAGCTGAAAGAAGAGATGTGAAAAAAAGAAGAAAAATGTAAATTATTACAGAGAAGATGATCATGAATGGGTGGAGAGGGCATTTATGGGTCTGGGGTATTTGTACTGACTTGGCAAAGGGCTACTAAAAGAAAAAAGGAAAACTAAGAAAAGATTCTGCCTGGATGAATAATTTTAGAACTTTAAATTGTGTTTGAAGAATACATTATTGAGGTATTCTTTGATATATTGGTTTAAGAAGGAAACTGTTGATGTAGTCTACTTGTTAAAAATTTAAGTTTATTCATGACATAAAAGAACAGCAGCATTTAGAAGTCCTTTGGTGTGATATGACAATGTGAACTGTAGGATTTATGAAATTTTCTGGAACAGCAGCACTAAAATTGAAGGAAGCATCTATTAAGAATAAAACTCACAGTTAAACGAGAAGTACATGTACACTTAAACAAGAAGAAAAATGATGGGATATATTGCATTTATGCTCTTTCTAAGAAAACAAGAATACATGAATTTTCTGAGTAACACACGCAAAACTTAAAGAGCGCTCCTAAGACGACATTAATTGTAGTATTGGAGCACAAGGTAAAGAAGAAAAAAAAAACAGGAAAATGAGGAAAAATAAAAGAAACAGTGTAAGTGCTATCGTTAGCAGAATTTATAAGCGTGGAAAAGAAGTCTGGAACATACAATAAAGGTAGTCAAAAACAGCTACTAGTGAGCACTTCAAGAGGTTGGCCAATCCCTTCAAAAGCACTGTAAACTATAATGCAAAAAGTGTGTCTTTTGCATTTGAAGTGTGTTGTTGGACCTATATTTGGTTCCAGTGCTGCATTATATTGTCATTTCTACAATGAAGCCCTCTGATCTGGGAAGAACTGCAGTACAGATGTTTTCTCAAAGAACAGAAGGATTATGAGTGGCTCCTTGCTAATGCAGAGACTTACAAAGTGCCGAAAGCAATCAGTGTTTGGTTATGATGTTATGAGAAGTGGCTATGGAAGTGCCCTCAAAGTTGTGAAGCAGCAGATAATTGTGGGGTCTAAAATTCTGAATCATTATGCTAAACACCTTGCAACATCTAGAGATGACTAGTGAGTTGCTGAAAGAGTAAAACAATTCCATGATGTCATTTCAACAACAGGTGGTTAATGTACTGCATAAATCTGTAGACATAAATAGTACAATAGTGCATATTAAATTATCACTCAAGACACAGGCAGTCATACATTTATACAAGTGACAAGAAACCATATTGACATATTTTAGTTGTAAACATACATCACAAATATATAACTCATTCAAATCCTTTCATTTAAACCTCATTCCTCTCTCAAAATGTTATTCTGCATGTACTGTCAACACAATTCCCCTTTTTTTCTATGTAATTTGTTCCTACCCTTTTCTAAATATCTTATTTCTAGTTGTTTATCTCTGCTACATTATTTTCTACTTCTAGTACAGTTGGTTTAGACTTTGAATTGCATTTTTGGCAACCACCACAATTAGACTCAGCAACGCCTTACTGTGTCTAGGCAATTCTGATTCTGTATCACAGCTCAAAAAAACATTTCTTTACTTACACCACTTTGCTCACCTAGTATATCTGATTAAGTAGTCTGTGGGGAATTTTTAAAGTATGCCAACTCATTACACTCCCAAAAATATGTTCCCAATTACCTCCTTTTCCATTACACCTCCAACATTTGGTATCTACCTGAGGAGCAATTCTTTGAAGTCTACCTGAGGTATAAAAATACCAACGTAAACACTTCCAAGCAAAGATCCTAAATCTTCTAGTCTTTGTTGCATATTTGTGAGACATACATATATCCCCCATTGTTTCTTTGTGAATTGCTTACCAATTTCTCTTTCCAATTCTTTTTAACTTCCTCTGACTGATTCGTACAGTTATTATACAATAGTTTATATGCTCTACTAATTATCCCTTTTTTAAAAGCAACTTCTGTTCTAGATTCTACTAAAAACTCTACCAGTGCCAGTCTTTCATTTAGGATTCCCCCTATTTCTTTCTCTTTGCCTATACTCTGATATCAATCCTTAATAAGGAAGACAATCTCTAGCCTTTAAGTTCAAATAAATTCTTGGCCTCTTCCCATTCTATTACCTTTCCGTCTCTATTTGATCCCAACACCTTGGTTCCTTTGAGTTTTTTCCAATAAATTACAGCCTCCTCTTCTCTACTGTCTGTATCCTTAATTGCAGTCCAAAAGTACATATTGAACAGAAACTAGTTACACTGGAATACAAAACAACTCCTGTCACTTGAGTTGGGATTCTGGAATGAGATAAAGGATTTGACTGTTTGAAATTTGTGAAAACAAAGACTTGACTGATTTCTCAGACAACCAGGGGAAATGCCTATAGGGTGTCAAGCAGCTGATAGGGTTTATGGTTGACTAAGTGATTCTGATTCAGTTCCTAACCTGGTATTAGAAAAAGCAGTTTTCTTTCCTTTTTTTTTTAAACAAATTTATTGAATTATCACTCATGGCATAAGCAAAATTACATTTATATAAAAGTAATCAAACCGTGTTAACAAGTTCACATTTACAAACATTATACAACACATATACTGTTCTATATAATATAAATAATACCAACATTACATAAATTGTTCAGTTCCTGTATGCTCTTAAACATCATTCCTCTTCCAAAACATTTTTTCTGAATGTATTGTTCTCATAATTTCCATTTTTCTATGTAATATACGTCTACACTTTTGTAAACATCCCACTTCCTGTTCATGTATCTCTCTTACTATATTATAATATATAGTCTCATACTCAGCCTTAAGTCTACTTTCATGATGTGAAAAAATGGCGAAAGTAATACTGGATAAATTGTCAGAACTGGAAAGGTTGGGACTTTAAACCACGTATCAGCATGCATATGTTGAGAATAGATCTATTACTAACCTGGAGCATGATGCTATAACAATATAATAGCTATGAATGAAAAATTGTGCTGTGATGCAATTTATATAGATGTAACCAGCATTTGACAGGGTCATACACAAAATACTGATCAATAAATTAGAGCAAGTAGGCATGAAAGAACTTTTGATAAGATGGATGGCTGCATGGCTTACAAATAGGACATGGTAAGTATCGTACAGCAAACCGACAGGTGAAATTCTTTGCTACAGTCAGGGTATCCCACAGGACTTTGTCCTATGCCCACACTTGTTTAGATTGTATCTTTCAGACCTATATTTTTCATCTGAGGTGTTTTACAGTCAAGTAAGCAGATGACTAGAAATTGGGTAAACTGATTACATGTGTTACAGATATGGCATGTCTACAAAAGAACATGACTTAATTGACTATTTGGGCACAGGAGAAGCTGATAAATACATCAAAAGGTGATCATGTGTGATTTGGGAGCAATACATTGAAATGTGAATATTTAATACATTGCACAGTGATTGAAACTTTAGATTCATTTAAGGACCTGGGTATATGGGTAGAGCCATCTTTGAGTTTTTCTAATCACATCAACCAATTGGTTAATGATAGTTACATAACTACAGGCTATATAAAAAGATTTATAAAGTCTTGGAAATCAGAAATGTTGAAGTTATTGTTTGTTAATTGCAATAGACTCAAAATTTGAGTAAGGAATAATATGGAAACCTTATAAGAAAACACACATGAGTAAATTTGAAAGAGCACAGAGGAAATAAATATACCACGGCCATCCACAGATGTGAACATTTAAGTTACTATGAAAGACTAAAATATCTAAACTTGTACAGTATCTCATAGATATTTAAGAGGAAATCGTATTCAGATATATAGGGCATTTAGAAACAGCTACCTCTGGGAATCTTTGGGGTTATGAAAAATAATAGAGAATCATCAGACAACCAAATGCATAAGATTCTACAGGAAATGGAAGTGTAATAATTGGTTTCCTAACACAGTAGCTGATGCTTGGAATAGACCACCAAATTATATTAAAGTAAGCAATAATTTAGCTACTTCTAAAAAAAAGAGCCTAGACACTTATTATGGGAACAACTATTTTGTTATGTTGGCAGGCTAGAAGGACATTAAAGCTCATACTTGAAATATTTGTATGCATATACAGAATAAGGGGAAAAGGGTACCTGTTTACATTAACATCTCTATTACACACAAAATAACTGAAAAAGCTTTACTATATACCATGCAATACATGTCATCTTTTTTAAAAATACTGTTAACAAAATTTTGTTTTACTTATAGTTAACTCTTTCCTTTCTCTTCCCCTCTCCTTAATGTTCTTCTAAACATTAATGGCATGAAGCAGGCCATATGCTTTGGTGTGCCCTACAAGTCAACTAAGTCCAATAATTTAGGGTTTTTTGTTCTGCCACATTTCACAAATGTGACTGATGTTTTGTAATCCCACATTTATTCATTAATTTCCGAGTTCCTGGTTTTATTCCTGTTGATCCCCATAGCCCAGCTTCAGTCTCTGGTTCAATTCCAATCTACTCCTAGTTCTTTTAGTTAACTACTGTGCTTTTTTTCTCTCAAGCGTTTTCTTTTGTAACATTGGAAAAGGTTTCACTGGTATGGTCTCTCTATAAGCATCATTAACAGAAAAATAGGAAGCAGAATACCTTTCTGTTTGATGGCTCATTTCTTACTGGACAAACTTTTATATTTCCTCTTTAGCATGTTCTGCATCAACAAATTACATTGACCCTGTAGGAAAAAATATTCTGAAGATAGCTGCATACAGCAGCATGAATATCATGCCTGTCTTTCGACATTCCCTGATTACTTGAATAAATTACTCCTCTTCTGTCTGATGTACAGTGAGGAATCACTTTCAACAAACACTCTGCCATCTCCAATTTTTAGTACACTGTCCTTCTGCCACAGTTTTGTCAGAATCAATTATTTCTGCTGGTAGGATTACATCTTTACTATTAGAAGTCTTGGCTGTTTTCTCATGGCGAGGGTTGGGACATATACATGAAGTGCCTTTCAATTAACAACTCCTGCTGAGGAATACCAGCCCAGTTACTTATTTGTGCTTTCATAAAATAAATGCAGTCTGTTCCTTACATTTTGTTTGGTACAGCAGAAAATCTCAGGTTTTCTGTCCTCTAATTCTACCATTTTTTTTTAAACTTTTCTTCTTGACTAGTCTCACACTCAGCCAGCCTTTTCTTTATTTCAGCCTCTGATTTTTTGCAGTTTTATCAGCTCATCTGAATATCTGCTTAAGACTTCTTCCATTTTTCCAGCCTTTTGTTATTTCAGCTGATATACTCCTCCAGTGTTTCATTTTTCAGCCCTGAGCACATTTCACTTACTTATTTTCCCCTAGATTACTGGAAGTCATGTCTTGGATCACACCTGAAATTAAGCTGTTTCTCAGTGTGTAGCCATCTTGGAAGTCAGCACAACTTGCATTTCAAGAGAAATGTCTACTTAATGAAAATATGAAGGTAGATATACAATCATTGTATAACTAAGATAACATGACAAAAAACACTCAGCTTAATTAAGTACAAGCCAAGGAAACAACACTGCTTTCTGTGCCATACACCAGGGTGAAATGGAAAGAACTCTCTTCCTAGCACTAAGGAAAAAAAAAAAACTTGAACTGTTTTTTTGCAGGGAGGCAATCTCCACTGTGCCCCCCACACCCGTTCAACTATATATACTAACTCTGACATTGCACAACAGTAGGGAAGGCGATATTCCTAATACCCACTAATGTGCAATCTCTCTTCAGTCAACATCCAGTATCTGTTTGGATAGCCTGACTTTCAACTAAAATACACCACTATTATCTTAGTCAATTAATAGGGCATTCAAATCAGTGTCCAGTTTCCATAAAAGGATATCTATGACTATGTTTAATAAAATGTGGAACAATTTGAAAAAAAATTCAGGAGACCTTAAAGATTAGAGTAGAGGGAGAAATGAGAGAAAGGTATATAGTAGAAATAAGGTAAGGATATGTATTTATTTTTTTTCTGTAATCCTTTTGGAAAGTGGTAGGGAATTACAAGATCAAGTTTAGTTCTGAAATATTGCATTATTTAATAAGAGTTATCTTTTCTTTCTTTAAGCAAGTACCAAGGGATATTTAACATCCACCAAAGCAGGCGGATGGGACTGGGACTTCTTTTTAATGCCTCATCTAAAAGGATATAACATCAGGGATGGATCACCCCCTTATAGGTTTCACAGGTTAGAACGAGGCTAGCAGCCATTACAGGTCATTTTTTAAGCCTAGCCAATTTCCCTTTTTTTGCTCGAACTAACCTATCCCCTTTGGTTAGTGACCAGTCATACCTATCCCATGATGCACTGCAGGGTCCATACTGTAATACAAATCTGGAGTGAGGACTGAAAACACAGCCTTCTTATGTTCCCATCATAAAAAAAAGAATTGTGTATCCTGTTAGCACTCGGTGAGGAAGAATAACTCAAGCATTTTAGCAAATGTTTGATACCCAAAGAGGTCCCTTTTAAAAACTAATATATGCAAGAAATGCAAATAAATGCCATGCAGGCAAATATCTCAGTATACGGGGATCTTAATGAGGCCAATGTTATTCCCATGCATAACTTTTTTTTCCTCTTCTCACAAATTTAACACGCATAACCTTTATGGATTTTATACTAAATTAACCTACTACTGTAACCACACCAATCCAAAGCACAGACACAAGGTCTCTCAAATGTTAAGTAAATACTTAAACATGAACATCTGGGAGAATCCATATCTCATGCAATTTTGACTTTCTTGCCTGGGGTTTTAATATATGAATTAAACTACATTAACCTGACAGCAGAATCACACTGACAAGTAAGAGCTCATTGCTCATGCAGAGATCAATAGCTCTTGTATCTTTATTTATACTGTATTTATGTCAAATATTTATTCTCATTTTTTTATGTTTCCCTCACTGCATGGTCTACAAGTACAGAATGATTACAATATTTTGAAATTTGTAACTGCCTAACTGGCCTGAGTCATGGCTGAAAATGGTCTGATGACCAGACAACCAACCTGGTCAACAAAATGAATAAATAAGAGCTCTGCTTTACATGATACAGAGATGGACTTAAAAGCTTTTTTGAAACATCATAACCAATAATGGAACTACCCACATTCTGCATGAGATGTAGCTGACTGCCTTTGTAATATCAGAACATTTTAGCACTTAATGACTGCTTCAGAATGTGGCGCAATAAACAAAGGATTCAATGTCTACCCAGTTTGAATGAGATGTGTGAGAACTCTATTTTATTTTCATATTCAGTAACTGGGTAAGCACACTGGTCTGAGAATCCTTTTCAGGAACAGACTACACTCTCTTCCAGGGGCATTCATTTAATGAAATGGATATAGCCAAACGTATTTAATCATTTATAGATGGAATCGAAATCTCCATAGATACATGGATTCATACAGATATTTCACGCAGAGGCAATAATGCCTTTCTAGCATGCCAATACACCAAAATATTTTTTTTCCATAACTACTGTGTGTCCAGGATGTTCTTAAAAATATCTAAACTAGTGCTTGCAATAATGTAATGTAATATGGCAACCTATTCCAGTGTTTCTCAAACTTTTCTGATCATGGCCCACTTGGACAAAGCACATAACACAGTGGCCCACTAGCCCCTTCCATAAATCAAATTTAAAGACAGGTCATATTTCACCACCAGAGATGAGCCTACAAATGCTGCATCGAAGTGTAAAATTGTGGGCTTCGCATTTATTGTCAGTCCTGATGAAAACTGGAAGTTGGGACATACTGTGAATAATACCAACAAGTGATATAACTATAAAGTTTATAATTATTTATTCATGGAATTAAGTGGATACATATAAAAAAGAGGTATGCACAAGCACCAAAATGAAACATTTCCTGAAGAGTCCCCTTCAGTAAAATGTTGAGGAATCCACAAGCACCAAAATGAAACATTTTGGCCGAGCAACCCCTTCAGTAAAATGCTGAGGTATGCACAAGCACCAAAATGAGAAACATTCCCCAAATAGACCCCTTCAGTAAAATGTCCAGGTATGCACAATTACCAAAATTAAACATTTGTCAAAGCAAACCCTTCAGTAAAGTGTTAAGGCATGCACAAGCACCAAAATGAAACATTTGCACAAGCGACCCCTTCAGTAACACTTCCTAGTATGTAGAAGCACCAAAATGAAACATTCATCCAAACAACCCCTTCAGTAAAATACTGAGGTATGCACAAGCACCAAAATGAAACATTTGCCCAAGCAATCCTATCATCAACATTCCCCTAGTATGTACAAGCACTAAAATGAAACATTCACCCAAGTGACACCTGCAGTAAAATTCCCTTCATCTTTCCGTGCCAGCCACCAGGCAAGAAAAAAAAAAAAGTTTCTTGTTTATTAAAAAATCCCACCCGGGTGTATATAAACAGCAATATGAACACACACATACCTAACAAGAATGCAGTTTCGGTGGTGCTCAGAGATTCATTGGCTTCAAATAACTGCCCTCAGGACCCAACCTGATCCTATCTGCAGTTAAACAATACCGAGATGACACAATTCAATTCATCAGCACATCTAATATATCTTATGATTAATACAACTGAATTATGTCATCTCGATCATGATCTACAGGAATCAACCAGGGTAAAAGAAAGCACTGCATACTGTATTTGAGGTACATTTAACAAAAAAAAATTGTACTTACATTTTTACTGGAGCAGACAGGGGCTGCTACTTCTGCGGCTTGTGGAGCGAGTGGACTGGACAAGTATTACTGTACCAAATACAGACTTCCTGCATGCAACACAGCATTGACAGAATTTGTATTTTTACACGATTTCACCTTTGGTTTCTGAATCACTGCTAAATCTGTGCTGATTGGTTATCTCAGCTTGCAGTTGCCAGCTGAGATTAACCAATCAGCTTCAAGAAAGGTGGGACTCCTGGGAGTAACACATCCGGACACCAAACAAAGCCCTTTATTTCCAGACAGTCTGGAAAAAAATGGACAGTGAAGATGCCAGCTCAGATCAGAAATTTATTTATTAACTCTCGAGGCCCACCATGAAATCTTCACAGCCCACTAGTGGGCTGCGGACCACACTTCTAGAAAGGCTGGTCTATTCTAAGCATCAGCTACTCGGTCAGACACCCAGTTAGTACACCTCTCATTGCTGTATTATCTTCTAAATAGGTTACCTGATGATTCTCAACCATGTTTTGATAACCCCAAACATTCCCAGAGGCAGATGTCTCTAAATGCTCTATATACCGGAATAAGGCAAATGTCTATATGTGACAGTGTGCAAGTTCAGATATTTTAGTCTTTCATAACTTAAATTTTCATAGCCATAGATGCTTTTGGTATATTTTTGCTGTACTCTTTCCAATTAACTTATATTTGTTTTCTTATAAGATTTTCACATTGTTATTCCATACTCAAATTTAGGTCTAACATAACTAACAAACAATGACTTCATCATTTCTGATTTCATAGACTTTATAAATCTTTTTGTACAACCTGGAGTTCTATAGCTATCATTGAACAATTGGTTGATATGATTAGAAAAACTCAAAGCTGAATCTACCTACATACCCAGGTCCTTAAAAGAATCTACAGTTTCAATCACTGCGTACTGTATTAAATACTCAGCTTTCAGTCTATGTCTCCCAAATCTTATATGTTTCGCGTTTGATGCAATATTCTCCTGTGCTCAGATGGTCAATTTAGTCAATTTCTTTTGCAGACATGGCCTATCTGTAATATCGGTAATCAATTTACCCATTTCAAGTCATCTGCATACCGACTGTAAAACAACTCAGATGACAAAGACAGATCAGAAAAGTACAACCTAAACAACTATGGGCCTAGGACAGAGCCGTGTGGGATACTCTGACTGTAGCCAATAATTTCACCTGTCCAGTTACTGTATGGCACTTGGCATGTCCTATTCGTAAGCCATGCTGCAATCTATCATTACCAAGATTACATCAATACCTAGTTGTTCTAATTTACTGATAACTGCTTTATGTATGACCCTATCAAATGCTGAAGTTAAGTCTATAAGTTACTTGATAGCACAATTTTTCACTTACAGCTGCTATTATATTGTTACAGATGATGCAGGTGATTATAGATCTATTTTTAACACATGCATGCCGACATATGGTTTTAAGTCCCAACCTTTCTAATTCTAATCATAATTTATCAAAAAAACTTCTCCAACATTTTTCCACAGCACGAAAGTAAACATATGCATCTGTAGGACTTTGGGTTTGTACTATTCCCCTTACCTTAAACATAAGTTTAACAAGTGCATATATCCAACCCTGAGGAATTTCTCCATATTTTAATGAGCTAGTGAATAACAGATATAATGGTTCTATAAGCTCACGCTAAAGTGTTATCAGGTCATTATTACAAATTCCATCTCCTCCCTGTGCTTTGTTTTGAGTTCAGTTTGGGTAGTTCTTTTTAAATATAATCTAATTCAATTACAATATATGAAATTATCTGGTTGCTACTAGGACAAGTTAACATCCTCTTTGTGCAAGCCAAAATGCATTGCATAAGATTTTGTAAATACATCTATAATCTGTTGTGTTTGAGAATGCATTTTAGAATCTACACACAGCTCATCAGTTTGCAAGTTTTTACTGCTATACATTTTGTGTATCTATAATAAAATGGTTTCCTATTGCGCGCCATATCTTTATTTATGTTATTAAAAGTTTTAATGATCTCACGCATTGTGTTTAATTTGTCTGTCTAGCTTATTTAATTTTTCAAAGTTATAGTTTGACCTCTTTTCCATTTCTCATATCTTTGCCTCTCACCTTAATCAAATATTTTATTATGTAAATAAATCCTCCTGACCTTGAGTACCTAGATAATGACTAGCATAACAACCATTAGTGACAAATCAAATGTTGCTGCTGTGAACTGTTAAATTTCTGCCCAAGCAAAAATCTTGTCTTGTGTTAGTCAAATATTGCAATATATCTGCTGCAAAAATTCTCTTCCCTTCTAACAAGCATACTTCATCCTGTCTAAACATTTGTACCCAAAATGTGGGTGAGATGCTCTACATATTTCATTTTTTTAAAACGGGCTATGTTTTCATGTATGTATTTACCCAAAAAAATATTTTCATTTATGCTGACCTGACTCTCCTTTCTATAGAGATTTGTGAAAAACAGGTTTTAACACCTGTACCAGCCATGCTATCTAAGAGGGCACAAAGTTCCCTCCTAATCATCAGGGAGCCCATGCAGATGAGATCATTTGTACCAACATGAATAAAACAGTTTGATACTTCCTTACATTAAGGCAGATTAATGCCTTTCTCACAGCCTGTATTTTTCCTCCTGGCAAGCATAACACTATTTGATGCTCATTATATTCTCTGCAAATATAAATATCAGTGTGCCTAATAACTGAATCTCCAATTACAAATATTTAATTTGTTTTTTTAAATAAGAAACATATTTATTAACTTAACATGTATGCCATAGGCAATCTTATATTTATGTAAATTAAAATAAGCCACAACACCACAATCTCAGTTGCAAATATTACACATTACAAACCATGCCAACATAACTATACTTGCAACTTGCATTTAACCTTATCAAAGAACTAATAAATATTTTCTCACTCAGACCTGGACACATAGTGGCATTAGTGCGTAATTGCCACTGTCGTTCTTTGTACTCCAAAAGGTTGGCTGTCGGTCCACCCCTCTGGCCAAGGTCAACATGGTCAATGACAATAAATTTAAAAGAATGCCCATGATATTCAGAAATCTGTTGGTACAATGCATTGTTAGGGTCCTTTTTGTGAATGTCAGACATATGTTGATAAACCCTTTTCCTAAAGCTAGTTTTAGTTTTCCCAGTATAGAAACCTGGGCATTCTTGGCACACCACCACATAAACTATACCTTTTGAACTACAATTATATCTCTTTATCTTGATTATACGAAACCCAATGAGTTCAACTTCATTGCCTTCTATCATGTATTTACATTGATGGCATTGCCCACATTTGACCATCTTACCAATCTACCTATGTTGGTAGCCCCTCTCTAGAATGTTCTTAAATCATCGGTCCCTTTTATAAACTACTAAAGGTTTTTCACCCACCACTTCCTGATATTCTTGGTCAATTACAAATACACCCCAATATTTCCTAATGATACCTCTAATTTCATCAAAACCAGTGTTGTAAGTTAATACAAGTGCCTTACCAAGGTTTTCCTTGCCCCTGGCAAGGAGGATGGATTTCATTTGCCTAGTTTCACACCCTAGTAAGGGGGACGTAGTCACCCTTTAACCTTTTTTGAGTGACTTCACTAAACATACCATCTAAAAGGTATCAGGGTAACCTCTCTACTGGACAACATATTTTTTAATAGACTGCATTGTGTGTAATATTCACCCAGGTCTGATACCATGCGGGCAAGCTGCACACACTGTCCTTTTACCAAAAACTTTTTTTCATGCACGGGATGCCAACTATCAAAATGAAGTAGCATGTTGGAATATGTTGGCTTCAAAAAAGTGTTGAAATAAAACACTTGTTCAATATGTCCTTCTTAATAGTGACATCCAAATAATTGCTCTTATTTTCACAAGTGGTCATGGTGAATTCCAAAAAAAATCTGTTGTACTCTGGATGTATTCAAATAATTCATCCAATTTCTCTTTGGTGCCATTCCAAAAAATTATGCCGTCCAGGAAATGCCCATAAAGTGACCAACATGAACTAAACCTGGAATTGAGACTATAGTTGGCCTTCCAAAATGCAAGTACCAAATTTGTGAAAATGGGGGCACATGCTACCCCCATTGCAATACCCTTTCTTTGTTTAGAAAGTTGTTGCGCAAAGATTATAAAATTATTTTTTAATACTATCTCCATCAGTGCTCTTAAAGTAAGAATAAGGTCCTGGTTTAAACTGGAATATTGGGATAAATAACTAAAAAAACATTTGATTCCCAAGTCATGTGGAATCACCAAGACCAAGTCTTTGATGTCAATAGTGACAAAAGTAAAGTTTTCATTAAAGAGTTCCTGGGAAACCTAGGACAAAAAAGTCCCATAAATCCTTAAAACAATAACGATATTCTAATAAAACATTCTTAGTATGGTAATTAATGAACTTGGCTATAAAGAATTTTTTTGATGCCTCTGCATCAACTATTGGTCTAAGAGGGGGATTTATGAGGTCTTTGCTTATCTTTGGGATCCCCTACCTTCAAATAGCTGCACTGTGAGGGAAAAATTTAGTTGTTAAAAAGGAGATCTTCAAGTAATACATCAGTACATTGGTATGCAATATTCATGACATTCAAATTAGTCTCTTCACAAATATCTGTGAATAACAGACAACATCTTGTTGTTATAAACATTAATGTCCATAATGACAAGTCCCCATCCTTCATCAGGTTTCATAACCCTAATCATGTCATTCTCACATATCCCCCAAATGTTGTAGCTTCGTCCATACTTAAATTAACCAGAGAACTAGGTCTCCCTTCACGTTGTCTAAAATACTTACGAATTTCACTTTCACAAAGCTTTTCGAACACAGATACTATAAAATGATGGGGTGGATTAAAACAATTAGGCCGCACACATCCTAAGGCCATTGGGTTACTGTTCTCACATTGCAAAAAAATAGCAATCCGAGAATCTCACAGTAACAACTCCTTTATTTATAAAAACAGTATTTAACGCTTTCGTCTCAACTATGGGAGACCATCAGAATACAATACAAATTACTCAACCTGTGTTTAAATAACACTCACACATACCATTAAAGATTTTTTGACCAAACATCTATCAAATTGTCACAGGAAGTGATGTATACATAAATTAATCATCTCAATACTCCACCCACATAAAACAGTAAACATATTGCTTACAGTTACATCAAATGAAAAATATAAAATACGTAATACTGAAATTACAATTAATACAAACTAATGAAATAATAACTAAAATACATGGCACAACTATATGAAAGGATTATATTTAATTTGCTCTCTCATATAGCATAGGGGCAATGGATATGGCATCATTCAACCCTGGGGGAAACATTGTGGCCAATCTAAGATGCCATTCTGTTTCTTTTTTTCTTAAGTTATTTTTCCAGTCTCCCCCCTAGGTTCAAGCTTAATATTTTCTAAGACACCAAACAAAAATGTATTAAAACACATACAACTGCACGGATGACTTCTCATTATGAAGATGTTAGAATGGAACTGGATAATATTTGCACCATGTTTCAGGAAAGAGAATACACAGGAGAATGGATAGATGAAATAGTAGGTGAGGTACATGCAAAATTGGGTACTCATTATAAACCTTTGTTAGGTATGGGTTTAGAAAAAATTGGGGGCACAACTCAGGCAACAAAAAGCCCATATGAAAAAGTTTATTACAGTACAATGATCTTACAAATAAAATAAAAAAGCACTTCAATTTAATTGGCATACTTTTAAAGTTAATTAAGACATTTTTGAAAAGGTTGGTAAAGGGCCTAGATTTGTAAACAAAACTAGTGCTAATTTTAAAAAACTTCTTGAATGTAAAATTGACTCAATTAAGGAATCAGATCATGGCACAAAACCATGCGAAGCATGTAATCAATGTTCTTACATAAATAAGCAGACCAAATTCACATTAAATAATAGGTTAATGAGTGAAGTATTTTTTTTTTAAGAAAAGTAATTGTTGTACAAGTAAGGTGGTATATTTGACAGTATGTGCAACATGTTTTAATTTTTATGTGGGTAAAACAGAGCGTCCACTCAAATACAGAATATATGAACAATTAAATAAGAAAAAGAACAATGCTCTGTATAAGCATTCCCAGATTTGTATGTGTTTTAATAAAATTTTGTTTGTTGTCTTGGAAAATATTAAGCTTGAACCTGGGGGGGGGGACTGGAAAAATAACTTAAGAAAAAAAGAAAAAGAATGGCAACTTAGATTGGCCGCAATGTTTCCCCCCAGGGTTGAATGATACCATATCCATTATACCTATGCTAAATGAGAGAGCAAATTAAATATAATCCTTTCATATAGTTGTGCCATGTATTTTGGTTATTATTATTTCATTAGTTTGTATTAACTGCAACTTCAGTATTACATATTTTATATTTTAACGATGTAACTTTAGGAAATAAGTTTACTGTTTTATGTGGGTGGAGTATTAAGGTGATTAATTTGTTTGTACATCACTTTCTGTGACAATCTGATAGATGACTGGTTAAAAAAATCTTTAATAATATGTGTGAGGGTTATTTAAACACAGGTTGAATAATTTGTATTGTATTCGGATGAAGTCTCTGATGTTACAGACGAAAGCGCTAAATATTGTTTTTATAAATAAAGGAGGTGTTACTGCGGGACTCTTGGATCATTATTTTTTTTACAATTTATTTCTGGTGCTTTTGGTTTTGGTACTATTCTCACATTCTTTAAAAAAGAAACCAAAATTCAGCTTTCTAGTAAGCATTTTAAAATTAATCAGTACTTCATCAATATTTGCATTCCTGCCAGGAACAAATGACCAAATGACATACCTTTTTCAAACAAATCAGCATGCACAGTTTGAATATAAACATTACTGTAGCTGTATATTTTAAAGTCAGCTTTTTTGTTGCAAAAAAAATTTTAAACCAACGTTGTCGTCATTTAGTTCCAATGAGGGTGGGGGTGATCCGTCCCCCTCCCTCTCCCTCTCTCTCTCCACCTCGATCCCTGGCGGTGGCATAGTTCACAAAGTCACCTGAATACCCCCTCCACTCATTCATAAGCCACTCTGACCTCCTCGGGGGGGGATGGTCTAAAGGGACAGGTTATTCTGGTAACAGGTCTGCTGAATTGTCATTAAGGTTGTTGTTAAAATTATTCACACCAGCCTCCACAAAATTAATAAACATCTAGCTGGGGCAAGGGATGAGGGTAGGCAGTACCGTTCTTAAAGTCTTTCTGGTCTCTCAACAGTTTCTTAACCCTATTGGCTTTTAGCACAACCAACAAATTGTCCACTTTAGTAAACACAGCATTGCACTGAATTTTTCGATGTTCAAATAGGTTTGCATGCAAGCTTTTCTCAACTTGAAATATATTGTCAGTCAGTACTGCTATTTTTTTATCACTGTCTTTGATTAACAACTCTAACAATTCACAACCATGCCTATTAAACATTGTGAGTAACTCACTGTGAAGTTCAGAGCCACGCTCAAGCCCCGTGGAGAATTTTCATGTACTTAGGCCCTTAGGAATTAAGTCATTCCACAGACACTCATTGAAGTAGCGGTTTTCCAGTTATAAATTCCTAAATTTAAAATCACCTTCTTCCAAAAGTTTAAGCTGCCCGTCAACTGTCGCAAAGTGCTCATTTTGTTGGTTAGTTTCAGAAGAACACACAAAACCACTATCAAGCCAGTCTTTTAGAGAGTTGTTACCATTACAAGAGGGCCCGCCCGCTCCTCTGACATTTATCTAGATATGCAAATCTGGTGGATTTGATTGGTTGGTGGGTGTCAGCCTTGTTCTTTTACCCAGAGTAATGCCATTGTCTGTATTAAAAAGCACTTGAGAATAGGAACGCTGTGTAGAATTAATGCAACTTCCACATATATTGTCCATTTGCCGAGGTAAACACTCCACCAACTGTGTCAGTGCCCCGACGGACAGACTTAGCTCATTGTGGGAGGCAAATAATGCTTGTGTAGATATAGGCTCATCCACCTTGGCTCCCTCCATAGACAAGTCAACCAGAATAACACAAAACAGACTAACCTGGAACCACAACAGGTGGAAACACGAGGCAGAATCACTTATTTTTCACTTTAACGCTTTCAACCTCCCAGAGCAGGATTCATCAGAATAAAATACAAAACAAAAACTCACACTTAAGTACTCAAAAGACTGTACCCCTCCAATCAATGAACCAAGCATCTCAAATGGTTAACAGAAAAAAACTGCCCTTTCATCATGTTACCTATTAAATACATAAAAATGTAAAAAATACTAAAAAACACCCGTACATAAAAATACTGAACCTATAAAACCAACAACAAATAATAACTATTCCTATATAGTAAGTTTAACCTGTCAAAAAAACCTTTTACTAAAAATGTTTTTCTTTTATATAACACTTTTAACCTTAGCACAGAACTAATAGATATGTTCTCATTCAGACCTGGATACATAGTGGCATTAGTGCGTAGTTTCCACTGTAGTTCTTCGTATTCCAAAAAGTCATCTGTCAGCCCACCTTTCTGGCCAAGGTCAACGTGGTCAATGATAATAAATTTAAAAGAATGCCCATCATATTCAGAAATCTGGTGGTACAATGCATTGCTAGGGCCCTTTTTGTGGATGTCATACATATGCTGATAAACCCTTTTCCTAAAGCTATTTTTAGTTTTCCCAATATAGAAACATGGGCATTCTTGGCACACCACCACATAAACTATACCTTTTGAACTACAATTACATCTCTTTTTTATCTGGATTATACCAAGCCCAACTTCATTGCCTTCCATCATGTATTTATATTGATGGCATTGCCCACATTTGACCATCTTACCAACCTGCCTATGTTGGTAGCCCCTCTCTTACATGTTCTTAAAACATCTTTCCTTTTTATAAACTACTAAAGGTTTTTCACCCACCACTTCCTGATATTCTAGGTCAATTCCGAATACACCCTAATATTTCCTAATGACACCTCTAATTTCATCAAAGCCAGTGTTGTATGTTAATACTAGTGTTTTACCAAGGTTTATAAAGAGAATATTAGATGCCAAAGAGTAACCTCTCGATCCTCCAGGAGCCAAAGCCTGGGGGCAGGAGGGTGGGACGTAAGAATGAAGGTAAAATGAACAAATGACATGGAACATTATGGTGAGTACATAACTTTTTTATGTCATGCTATCCTGTCTCGCCTTCATTTATTACTGGTGGGACAGCGTCCCTAGCACCATCTTTCTTGGGTGGCTCACGGGAGAACATCTTTCAGAGCAGTGGACCCAAAAGAGGCCCTGTCCCTGGAGGCCAAATCCATGAGTGATGAAGGTATGAGGTCTTGCCCATGCTGCTGCAGCAGAGAGGGTGTCAATTGGCAGTTTTGCACGACATGCAGAAAAGGTAGAAATAGCCGCGGTAGAATGAGCTCTTATTTTGCCTAGAAGTTGTTTGTTTTCAGACTGGTAGGTGAATGCAATGCAATCTAACAACCGTCTGGATATAGTAGATTAGCTACTGGAGCATCTTTCTTGCAGTCTGAAAAGGATACAAACAATCAGTCTTTCTAAAGTTCTTTGTTCTGTGTAGTAGAAACGTATTGCCCAGGAGGAAAATCTTTTCCATCTGCTGAGATGTAATCTTCTCGTAGAAGTTTTTTGAGAAGAAATCAAGATATGTTGAAATGAAGGTGAAAGGTCAGGCAGCCTAGCTATGTTTGGAATCGGAGCAGCCATGCTGTCATCTTGAGGGTTTACTGAGATGGATGGAGTGTTCCCGGATGGAGCTTTCCCGAAGGGTGAGTCAGAAGATCTGGAACTGGGTCCAGAATCCAGGGCTCCTCCTGAAGATGAGGCCACAAGAAGGGGAACCAGATTTTATGAGGCCAGTATGGGGCGAGAAGTATTAAGGTCCTTCCCAATGCCCTGGCTTTCTGAAGAACTTTGGGTATCAACGGAAAAGAAGGAAAGGCGTAATGGAGACCTGAGAGCCAATCGTGTACGAGTGCATCCCTTGGGGACTCCCCCCAGAGGGGGGATTAGAGCAAAGTAGCTGCTGCATGTGGTGTTCATGGATGTGGCAAAAAAGTCGGAGCAAGGCTGGCCCCATTTCTGGAAAATCATTTCTGCTACATCTTGTTTCAGGGACCACTCGTGAGGCATCAGAATTGCCCTGCTGAGTTTGTCTGCTGTCATGTTGGATTTCCTAGGATGTGTGTTACTACCAAACAACGTTGGGAGGAGGATGCTCACTGCCACACTCTCAGTGCCTCTCAACAAAGGGGGTAAGATCTGGTTCCTCCTTGTTTGTTTATATACCATACATCTGACATGTTGTCCATTTGGATAGCAATTGCTCCTATCGGAATAGAGTCTTGGAATGCCTGCAATGCAAGAAACACTGCTCACATCTCTAGGACACTGATGTGCAAGTGGGCCTCGTGATCTTGCCAAGTGCCTTGGACTGTCCTTCCCTGATAATGCCCCGTGGTCACTGTAGCTAACGGATGTGGAAAAACCAAGGGTCGACCTAAGGTCAGTTGATTGGAGTGTAGCCACCAACGGAGGTCCCTCATGCAAGATTCTGTTAATATGATTTGATGTGGCATCGGAAGTTCCTGCATGGACCACTGAGTGAACAGCAGCCACTGTAAAATTCTCATGTGCAGCCACTGTAGCAGAATTACGATTATCGCTGCTAGCATGATGCCTAGTACTCTTAAAACTGTTCTTGCTTGAATCATCCTTTTAAAAAAAAGGACTGAAACCTGAAGCCACAAAACTACCATCATTTTTGTAGTATCTAGATCTGCACCTATAAAAATATGTTGAGATGGCAATAAGGCAGATTTTTCATAGTTTATTGTGATCCCTAAACAGGAGCAGAATTTCAGGGTGGTGTGTTTTGCTTCTGTTAGTAGATGCTTGGTGGTGGCGGTTAGGAGCCAGTAGTCTAGATATGGAAAAACTCGGAATCCTAGACGTCTCAGGTGAGCCATAACTACTGCCATACATTTGGTGAACACTCTGAGGGCTGTAGTAAGACAAAAGGGCAGAGCTCAAAACTGGTAATGACTGGTTCCCAACCAAAAGTGTAGATGACTCCTGGATGGCCTGTCCATTTTTATGTGGTAGCATGCATCCTGGAGGTCTATAGAGCACATCCAATTGTCTTTTCCCAAAAAAGGAATTATCGACTGCAGTGTTAACATCTGAAACTTTGTCTTTCTTACAGATTTGTTCAATATGCCAAGATCCAGTATGGGTCTCCAGACCCCTGTTTTCTTTGGAACTAAAAAGAACCTTGAGTAAGTCCCGGATCCTATTTGGTCTGCAGGGACCAGTTGGTTGACTCTTTTTCTAGCAACGTCTGTATTTCTAGGGTTGCTTGTTTCCAGTGACAGGGTGGGAGATCAGGAATGTTTTTCATGCAGAGGGATTGGAAGGGAAAAGGGTATGGAGTAACCTCTGGATATGATGCTTTGTACCCATTTGTCTTTTGTTATTTCTAGCCAGGCATCTGGGTACAAGGATAAGCGATCCCCGACTGCCTCCAGAGAAGGGCAGATGGGGCCTCCAAAGAAGGATTCTCTGCTGCCCTGGTTTTGTGGACCCCCCTTTACCCCTGGGGGAAGACTCACCATGTGTGTCCTGAAAAACTCTGTGGGAGTTTCAAAACCACATCTTTCCTCCCTTTTGACATTTTGGATAAGGTCTAGAAGGTATGGAAAAACAAACTCTGATGGCAGAGAACGTTTTTCCTTCCTGTTCACACCTGGTTAGTGTGTCTCTGACCTTAAGCCTGAAAAAGGACAAGCCATCGAAGGGGATGTTAATAAAAGAAGACTTAAAGTGTTCCGCAAAGTTACACAAGCGCATCTAGGAATGTCTGGTAAGGGAAATTCCTGAACCTGCTGCCCTACTTGCTCTATTAGCTGCATAAGAAATGAGCCTCATGGATGAGTTTACTACTGAATTCAAGGTGTAGAGCTGGGAGGATACTTTATCTGACATCCCCCCAGCTACTGAACCCTGGAGGGCATCTCCTAGCTCCTTCAGGAGATCTCTCTGCAACCTGATAAAGTGTGTAAGATAATACAGGGACCTAAGCATAAAGCTCACTGAAGAAAACATACACTTATATCTGTCCATCGTCTGTGACTATTCGGGGAAGGACAGAAGAGGACGTCTCTGACAATTCCTTCTTGGTGGCCGGCACCACCACCATAACATCTACTGGGACATTTTCTGTTAGGAAGGATTTATCCTCGGGGGATTTGATGAATTTATTTGGCCTCTGGGGAACAAGCTCCATGGAATCTGGAAACTCCCACGCCTTTCAAAAAACTAATTCCATAACTTCATCGAAAGGTGGAGACACCCAAGTGGCACTTAAAGCCTTCAGGTAGACAGACTCTTCATCAGATGTTGATGGGCTTCCAGTCACCTCTCTGCTTAAGAATTTCTAGGATGTCTGCAAAAGTGACATCCTCAGGGGGTGACCGTGAGGACCCTTCTGACTCATTGAAGTGCGTGTCAGATGTGATCGACTCCTATGGGGGGTCCAGATGCTTCTTCTTGCATAATCTCTTGCTAGGGACCTCTTCAGAAGGGCATTCTGGAGAGGTTTCGGAAGAGAGGGTTTCACCCACTGGGGCATCCTGAGGCCTTGGGTCTCCACATCTGTGTGGAAACTGTTGTGCTGAGATGGACACTGGTGCCTTTGGGGAAGGAATGACTGGATCTGACAGTGGGACTGCCCATGGAGACAGCACTCTTCTCATCGCTTTGAAAGCCCCAGGCCCATGACCCAAGGAAGCTTCCAGTTCCGAAGAATTAGAAGGGTTCCCCGGCACCAAAGGGGATTGGCTCCAAAGCTGATGTAGGAGCCGAGCTCACCCATGCAGAAGCCCCAAGAAGCAAGTTTGGATCCGACAACTGTCCTATCAGACTGTCCTCCCGTGACCCATCCGGAGAGTGCTGGCTCCTAGACTCCTCAAGCTCAGACGGCACGAGGAAGTCAGAGCAGAAGTTAACCGCAGATCCTGGAACAGGGTCTTGGCTCCAACGGTTCCACTACAATCAGCTCCAAGCATTCCAGCTCCTAGGCTCCAATGCGGATCGGAGGAGGAGCCAATAATGATGTGGGTAGGTCCAATCGGCTCTGAAACCCTCTGGGTCAGCTCCGACAATAATTTGGCTAGTGCTGGTGTACCTAAAAGCCTCTGCAAGACACGATCCACATCATCTTCTGACAAACTCTTGGAGGACCAAGAAAAGGGGGCAGGAGAGCTCAACATTTGTAATACTGGTGACCTTAAAGTCAGAGAAACTGACTCCAGGACAGTGAACCAGCTCCGAGTCCTCAATGCTAATGGTTCTGAAATAGGAGGAGCCAAGGTTTTTCAGGCCTGACAGATTTTGGGTCCAATGAAGACATTTCAAATATTTTATTCATAGGTCCAGATTGATCTGAAGAGGATGAAGATATTTTACTCGATCTTCCAGATCTATAAGGAGGAGAAGAGGTTTGCTTTGATGCACTCTGACCTTCTCCAAAGGCTTCCGAAAAAGAACTCTTCAACAATCCCCTCAGTATCAGCTTATTTTTCCTTTCAAGGAGAACCTTCAGTCTGAATGAGTGGCATATAGAGCATGACTCTTGCAAGTGTACTGCTCCTAGGCAGTACACACATTCAATTTTGCTATCAGTCAAAGACATTTTCTGAGAGCACTTAGAACATTTTTTAAACCCAGAGGGTTTAGTGTCTTTTAACTGCTTAGACATATTAACCAGAAAAGAACAACACAACTTAACAATACTGGTAATATTTTGAAGCAATAACTCTCTCTCTCTCTTAAGGAACAGAAGAAACAAGAAATAACTTTCTTTTTTTTTTTTTTGGCGGTACGAAAAGCACACCACACAGGGAAAAGGCTCTCTAACTTAAACGGACTGAGCCGCTCCCTAAGTTAAACGAGCTGACTCAGGGAAAAAGGGTTCAAACTAGTTTCTGGAACAGCAAATATCCAACGCACATGCAATGATATTTCGAAAAGAAAGGTTTAGTACAAGAAAACCTTATAAGTCAAGATTAACTGAACAACTAAACACACACACACACAGAAGCCAGGATACGGATGGAAACTGTAGGCCTTGAGATAAAACGATGGCCCCAGTGAAAAACAGCAAGCAACGGACACAGTCTAATACTGTGACTAACAAAGTCAAAGAATTAAGATAACAACACAATTTTTATAAAGAAGGTATAATATAATAATTCAAAGGTAAAACACCCAATCTGTTTAGCGGCAAAGGAGATCTGGTAAATTCCCTGGAGCATCATGGGATAGGAAGTAAGCCACAAGACAGTTGGTAGACCTCAAGCTTTTGTAAACGGCCGAGTCGGAACTGAGGATCAGGTCCGTACCCACCAGTAAAGAATGAAGGCGAGACAGGACAACATCACATCATAAAATAAGATTTTATAACTTCCCTAAAAATGACTCTACAACTTTTCCTTAGGCTCAAGGCAAACCGTCTTATGCAACAACAGTTCCCTCCAGATTTCCATTTCTTAGTAATGCATTTAACAGTTAGCAAAATCAAGTTCTACGGGTTATTCTGTGTAGTGTTTCTCAAGTGCCCTTCCACCAATCCGAAGAAGAAATTAAATTTTAAAAATGGTGACAAATTATCATCTTTTCACTCCCAAGAAAACCCCAGAGTGGTTTTAAACTTGTCTAAGACTGTACATTCCCAGAAAATATCAAGCCTACCTCCCAGTGCCACCATGAAACATCTCCAGCAGAAGGAATCTACATAAGGGTAAATCCTGCTTAACCTTGAGGGAATATAAAAATATTTAAAAGGGTATTACCAGCCAAAAAATCTAAATTTACATATTTGAGTATACATAATATCTCCCCTCATTTTTGCCTGCTTATTTCCATGTTTAACACTTGTTCCCAAAGCAACCTATGTTTCTATGCAGGACTTCTTAGGAGCCAATAACATTTTATGAAGGTTGCTCATGTTCTGCTTTCTCCACTTGAGGGAGTTTCAGTCATCTAGAAGCAATAAAATCCACCTGGACTTATCTGTAGGAGACATTGTACAGATCTTACTCACCCTTAGTTTAACTATTAACATAGTATAGGCTGACTGTAAGATGTTTGTCACCCAAGCTTCCTTCAGTTGTTCCCATGTTAAAGGCCATACTTGATCTCTTAAGTGTTCCCAGTAAACCAGAAAGGGTGCCCTGTTCATAATGGGTGTGATATTAATCTACCACGAGTCTCAGTTTAGTTTACTATGTACAGGAAGAAAATACAGTTCTGTAAAATTTTACTATAGGTTCATAGGCTGGTACTAGGCTATCAGCCCTAGGGCCTATACAAGCCTAGCCATAACAATTCCCTGGCTATTTCTTCCCACACTATTTACTTCCCTGGACCCCTGTCTAGCAGGGTGACTGACGTGATCCCCGGTGTGAATTTCCTTTCTCCCATCCAATCGTCAAGGTTCCTTTTGAAGACGGCCATAGAGGCACTCTGCTTGACATGTATGGGCAGTCTATTCCAGAGTCTGGGGAGTCTCTGGGTCAAGAACCTATCCCTCCAGCATGTTTTGTTTATTGTGATGACAAGGTTTAGATCCCTGGAGTGTGTGGCTCTGAGGGATTGGGATTTCTTTAAGTGCAGCATGTCCAACAGCT
Organism: Protopterus annectens; assembly: GCF_019279795.1. Lineage (NCBI taxonomy): Eukaryota > Metazoa > Chordata > Ceratodontiformes > Protopteridae > Protopterus > Protopterus annectens. The sequence continues at coordinate 678,217,129 of NC_056736.1, forward strand.
CTGGGCTTGAAATGGCCTTGTATGTTAAGCAGAGATCGCCTCTCAGTAGACAATATGCGACAGAGTACAGCTGGAGTTTTTTAAGGCGGTCAGCGTAGGACATCTGGTTTAGGCCTGTGATTTTTTTAGTGGGGTATTTCTGCACCTTTCCAGTTGCTGCAGATGTCTTGAGAGATGCATACCAAATGGGGTGTTGCATTCTATAATGGGTCTATTGAGGGATGAGTACAGTGGGACAATGACCTCCTTTTTTCTGGATGAAAAGCCCTTAGTGATGAGGTGTGCCACATAGAAGGATTTCCTGACTGTTGTGGCGATGTGGTTATCGAAGGTGAGACCACTGTCCACCTGTGTCCCTTAGTCTCTTATCACACTTTCGGTGTTTAGTGTACTGCCACCTATGTGGTAATTCACGGGTACATGTTTTTTCCCAAAGGGGATAACTATACATTTCTTGGCATTGAGCTTGAGCCCATGGCTCTGGCACCAAGCATCTGTTTCTGTAAGGCCCTTTTGTAGAGTATCCACATCATTTGGGGATTCAATAATGGCTCCCAGTTTGCAGTCATCTGCGAACTTTGCAGCCAGAGTCCCTTAGTGTTGGCCTGGACTTCAGAGAAGTAGATGCCAAACAAGAGCGGTCCCAGGACTGAACCCTGAGGTACTCCACTTGTCACTTGTCTGGAGCTGGATTTGGAGTCAGCTACTTTTACAGAGTGCGTTCTGTCAGTAAGCCAGTTGGCAACCCACTGGTTGACATAGGGATTAATGCCCAGCTTAGTAAGTTTATCCATGATTCCAGAGTGGGGGATGGTGTCAAAGGCCTTGGCAAGGTCTAGATAGGCTGTGTGGACCACCTCACCCTTGTCCATGGCTCTGGAGACTGATTCAAAGAAGTCAATCAGGTTCAAGAGACAAGATCGGCCCTTCATGAACCCAAACTGGGTGGGGTCCAGTGTTTGAAGGTTGCCAATGTCTTTGTTTATAAGTTCCATTATAATACCCTCCATGGCCTTGCAGATAAGGCTCGTCAAGACTGATGGGACAGTAGTTTCCGGGATCTAAGGTGGATCCCCCCTTGTGGAATGGGATAACTGTAGCTCTGACTCAGTGGGCACGAAACCTGAGGTGAGGCTATGATTAAACATGACACTTAAGTGAGGTGCCAGTTCATATTGTAGTTCATGTAGTACACAGCCTGGGATGTCAGCTGGTCCCATGGATGCTGTATTCTTAGCTTTAGAGAGTGCGTTTGTTACCTGTATGGCCGTTATTACCGGAATTTGGCAATCTTCCGGTATTGAGATGGGCCGTTTAGGGGGAGAGAGGGGGGTGAAGATGGCACTGAATCGATCTTCCAGGATATTGGCAATACCCTTGGGATCAGTATATTTAATGCCATTCTGTTTTAGCTCAAAGCAGATCTGAGCATTGCCATTTAGATTCTTGACATAGTTATAGAATGCCTTGTGGTTGTCTTTGGAATCTTTGGCAATTTTATTTTCGTAACTAGCTTTGGAGGACTTTAGGAGGGATCTCAGTTTCTTACCGAGGCTGGTAAGGGAGTTTTTTTGCATCCTAGGATTTTCCTCTTTTCTGCAACAGTTTCTTCCTTTTGTTGTAAAGTTTGTTTATAGCAGGGAACCACCAGATTGGCTTCCTTTTTTTGGTGGAGAGCATCTTGGTTCTATTTGGGACAGCACGATTCATGCATGAGTGGATGTGCTCGTACAGTGCCATGGTGTAGGATTCAGCAGTCGAACTTTCAGTTCCCGTCTGCATGGGTGTCATGAATTTTGTCACTTCTGACTTGAGTAGCATGAAGTTGGCTTTGAGAAGTTTTTATGGAGGTTTCCTTACTGGGGGGTGGGGGTGGGATGTGGATGTTAAGGGTGATTAGCTTATGGTCAGACCTGACTAACGAGGGGGTGACTATAGGTGTGGAGCATCGATTTCCCATGTTGGTAATGACCAGGTCTAGGATAATGGAGCCCCTGGTGGGACTATGGACTAGTTGATTCAGGTCGTTAGAATTTATGAATTCCAAGAACCGTTGGGCAAAGGTGTTGGTACACGAGTAGTTTTCCCAGTTAATGGCAGGGTAGTTGAAATCACCCAGTATTAGGGTGTTTGGTTGTATCTTAATATTTTCTAGTATGTTTAGAAAGGTGTGAGAATCTTGGGGCATGGTGAGGGATCTGTAGCAAGCTACAATTTGGATTGCAGTCTTACCTAGTGTTAGTTGCACCTGGAGAATTTCAGATGCATTGTGTTGGGCAACTAGCCTGGTGGTGTGAATATCCTTGGTGAATATGGACACTCCTCCACCTTTAGTGTTTTGGTCCTGGTTTCGTGGCCTAAAAGTGTGGTAAAACTTGCAGCCTGGTATTGTAGGAGTGCTCTCTGGAGCCTTGAACCAGGTCTCACTTACTGCACAGATATCGATGTTCTCCATTTTTAGGAGTGTCTCGAGAGAGTGCATTTTGAGGTTTAGACTTCTAGCATTGAGTAGCATTACCTTCAGATTTTGCATGCTTGTACCTGTTACAGTGGTGGTTTTGTCCTTTGAACTTTGTCTAAAAAAGGCACTATAGGGGTGGCAAGAGCCTTAGCTAGAAACCTGAATCCCAAGGGCGACAGGTGCAGACCATCTCTGGCAAAGCATCGTGGTCTGTCAATCATGCCGTCCCAGGCAGACAGATACTGGATCCCCTTTGAATGACACCAGAAGCTTAGCCAATTGTTGAAGTCAATCATTTTGTCCTTATATTGCGGTATCATTCTGGGTGAAGGCAGGATGCTACTGAGGGCTAGGGTCATACCTGCCTGGGCCACATAATCTGAGAGCACTTCCATGTCCCTTTTCATGTAGTCCAGGGAGGTACGTCTCAAGTCAATCAATCCAACATGGACAATGACAGAGTCATATTTGTACTTGTTGTGGAGTTACTTGAGTGCATGCGTTATGTGGTGGATCCTGGCACACGACAGGCAGCTGACTGTAATTTTCTCCTTGTTCAACCTGGTGAGTGGGACATCAGTGTGCCGAACTATAGAGTCACCTATGACTAAAGTGTTAGGTACGTTGTCTTGCCTTAGGGGCTGTTGCTGGGTGGCACAATGGTGTTGTGAGCTATGTGATACACTGGTTGTGACTGGTGTTTGTTTGCGTTTCAGCTTCAGAGGTCCTTGTTGCTTGGGCAGGTTACAGTTAAGGGCCTCCGCATATGTGGATTTAGTGTTGCTATATGTGGGTGTTGATGGTGTGGGCTTAGAAGGGCTATGTGTTGCTTGAGGTGTAGTGTGGGTGTTAACCTTATCCTCTTGACTGTCTAGCACAATCTTGGGTAGAGAGAGCTTTGCTTCCAGTTTGGCTATGTAAGTGCATCTCTCACAGGTTGTAGTGTTGGGTGGTAGGGGGAGAGGGTTGTCCGTGTACATGAGGCAATTGCTGCATTGCCCCAGTATGCCCAGATTCACCAGGTGGACAGGAGAAATCACCAGAAGCTGACCCTTGGACATGATGCCTAGTTTGGTGCTTTTTTTTTTTTGTAAAGTACAGAAGCTGTTTTCCCTTCCCTTAGCAAGGTACTTTGCAATTATCGGCTGTTTAGTGCTGACAATTAATTTCTCCTTATTAACACAGAGAGTTGAGTGCTTGTATCAGTTTAAGGCTTCCTAGTGCTTTCCAGCAGGTATTAGAGCAATTGCTAGTCACAGGGATGCTTAATGGTAAGATGAAAAAAATGCACACTGCAGTGTGCACTAGAGAAGTTAGATGTGAAAGTAGGTAACTTAAGTTTTACCTGTTTAAAAAGTTAAGGTTTAGTGGAGAGTTACTATTTTTAAAACAGCAAGATGGATTGAAAGGGGTGGTCCCTTTTGTATTCTGGTACTATGGAATACAGTAGGATGGCCAATAAATTGAAATAGTTGAAGGGGAGTGATTTCAAAAATGATAATTTTGTGATTACTCGCACAAGCCAGTGAAAGCAGAGAGGAAATGAGATATATGGTCAAATTAACATAAGACGCAGGCAACTAGAAAGACAGTGGTATTTAACAAGACAACTGTAACTGGGTGGGAAAAAAATTCTGCCTGACTCAGAAGAGACAGAGATGTGTTCTCTTTTGAAGTTTCAATATGCAGTTAAAGCAGAATGCAAGTAAAACACAAGGTAAAGAAAACCACAGTATTCAAAATATAAAAAAGGCAATAAAGTAATACAAAATACAACAAATAAAAGCAAACTAACCTTTCCTTCACAGCAAAGTGTAGCAGAGTCTGGATGAGCCTTTCTGGTAAAGCACTGAAAGGTTTTATTTTACCCCTTAAATAGAAGTCTTACTTCCTAGCTCCACCCCCTCAGTTCACAAATGATTAACCTTAAGTAACCTCTTCCATCTTATGAATGAGTCCTTAATTGATCAGTTCTAATTTCTGCACGACTCAGAAGAGACAGAGCTGTGGTCTCTTTTGAAGTTTTAATATGCAGTTAAAGCAGAATGCAAGTAAAACACAAGGTAAAGAAAACAAACCACAGTATTCAAAATATAAAAAGGCAATAAAGTAATACAAAATACAACAAATACAAGCAAACTAACCTTTCCTTCACAGCAAAGTGTAGCAGAGTCTGGATGAGCCTTTCAGGTAAAGCTCTGAAATGTTTTATTTTACCCCTTAAATAAAGGTTAGTTCCTAGCTCTACCCCCTTAGTTCACAAATGATTAACCTTAAGTTACCTCTTCTATCTTATGAATGAGTCCTTAATTGATCAGTTCTAATTTCTATATAACAGTATATGTCCTTCCCTTCACTGTTGCAGTATTCTTCACCGAAGGGATTTCTTGCCAAGGACAGTTCAATGTCCGACCAATATACCAAAGCCTTGGATTTCATAGGCAACATACATCACACATACACTCCCCAAGCAGGGCATAGGGCATAAAGGTGATGTACATATATGATTTTCTGGTTTCTTGCCTTCCTGCAGAACTCAAAACACATCCTCAGAAAAGAGGTGCCTAAAAGGCACCGTATCACCCACTGTGTCATTTGAAGAGTGGACAGGTACGGATGGAAAAGAGGATCCCTTGTCTATTGTGAGAAGATCCATCCAGTGAGGTAACTTGTGTTGATTGCCCATGGCCAGATGAAAAAGAAGGGGGAAGCAGTGCTGTCTAGGCCAAAAGGGAGTCACTAACAATATTTTTGAGGGAGTCCTGCTGGATCTAGTGCAGAACTTTTCGCAGCAAAGGAAGGGGAGGGAAAGGCATACAGAAACATTCCATCCAAGGAAAAGAAAGGGTGTCCACTTTCCAAGCCAGAGGAATTTGTACTCTTGAACAGAATAGAGGAAGTTGTCTATTCACAGGGAAGGCAAAAAGATCTTCCTGAGGAATACCACTGATGGACTACGTCCAGAAATGCAACTCTGTGAAGCATCCATTCGTGAACCTGTTCTACAGATCTGCCCAGAGAGTGCCACCAGACTGTGCTCTGAAGAAATACAGACTGCCTGAAGAGTCACCTGATAACAGATACCAGGCTTGAACAGCGAGCCTGCAAAGGAGATAAGACCTTGTACCCCCAACCCCCCTGCTAATGTACCACATCACTGTGGCACTGTCTGTGAAGATCTTCAGGGAATCTCCAGAATCAGAGTCCTCATCTCTTTTACATTGATATGGTCTTGTTTCTGAAGAGGCCAGACACCCTGAACTTTCAGATGGCCACAAGAAACACCTCACTCTAGATCTAAGGCATCCATGAACAGTTCTTGGGAAGGAACTACAGCATGAAAGAGCTGTCCCAGATTGAGAAGAAATTTACAGAATCCACCACTGGAGATCAAGCATGGGACAAGAAGCAAAGGAACAGGGAACATCGAGGGGGTGGCAATGTTTAAGCCATACCAATTTGAGTTATCACTGAAGCTTCCTCGTATGGAATCTTGTAAGCATGAGAACAGTGGAGGCCATAAACCCCAAAATACTTATAAATTCCCTGGGCATGAGAGAAGACACAGGAAGAAGAGACTGGAAGAAGGTTGTCAGAGACAAAACCTTGGGAGCAGGAAGAGAGTCCAACATAGGAATGGCCTGAACCCTGCAACTGAGAAAAATATGATCCTGGGAGGGTGTAAACACTGACTTCTTCAGATTGATGGTGAACCCCAGACTTTGTAAAAGACAAGTGATAAAGTGAACAGCATGTAGAAGACTGCTGGGAGGAGGAGCCTGAAGAAGCAGGTTGTTTAGATAAGGGAATATCTGTCATCTAGATAAGGGAATAGCTGTATCCCGCAAGGCATTTGGTGAATATCCTTGAGGCGGTAGAAAGGCCATACGGCAAAGCAGAGAACTGAAAATGAGAGGAAGAAATAGAGAAATATAAAAAAATCCTGAACAGAGGGTGAATAGGGTTGCAAAGATAGGCATCCTTGAGGTCTAGAGAGACCAAGAAGGCCTGAGGCAGAACAGGAAGAAACAGTCTGAAGAGATATCATGAAAGAAGGGACCTTGAAAAAAGTGTTGAGGAAAGATAGGTCCAGAATTGGTCTCAAATTCCTACTTCCAAGGAACCAAAAATATCCTGGACTAAAATTTTCTTCCCACTTGTGTAGGTGGAACAGGTTGAATAGCGCATTGATCCAAAAGGGACTGCAAAACCTCTGGGAGAAGAGGAAACTGGGTCTGGAGGAGGCTGTGAAATGCCTGAAAAGGGAGGAAGAGATTATTGTATCATGAAGTACTACTGATGAATGAATAGCACCAAAGAGTCTGAGGTGATCTGCTGTCAATGAGAGATACAGAAAGGTGGAGATACAAGAGATACTGGCTGGGGGGAAGAGGAGGCAAAATGTCAAATAGAAACAGGCTTGTCCTGAAAGGAAAGCTTCTCTGAAATAGGAGTCTGACTGGACTTAGCAGGAGGAATATACCTGAACCCCTTCTTAAATTTGGGAGGTTGATGAGTCTACCTATGAACAAAGGCAAAGAGTAATTCCTCCAAACTTTGGGTATGAAGAAACAAAAGATATGCTTGAGTTCATGCATGGCCTTACTCTTATCCTGGAGAAACTTAAAAAGGTCAGCAGCAGCAGAAGTTCCAGAAAGATTTTTATTATCCAGAGAAGCATCCAAACGTTTGGCTTTAATATCATCAAGCAAGGCCTGAAGATGATGCCAAGGACAATGCCTCATCATAGAACCAAAAGCCGCAGCCCTGAAACAGGCATTAGCATTGTAACTGCATTTATGGAGGGACAAATTACCCAAGAAGTGGACACAAGCAGGGAAAGAGATGAAGCTTTCCATTCTGAATCAGGCAGATTGTACAGAACCTTAGCTACCTCAGAAAGCACAGTCAAGACATAGCTGGTCATGTGACAGCCTGAAATGACCAGGCAGCAGCAATATATACTTTTTTACCCAAACCTTCTATAGCTGTACTATCTTTATCAGATGAAAGGAGCTTAGAATAAGGCAAAAAGTTAAATGACATCAGTTGAGATTGAAACCACAGAAGGGTCAGCAGAAAGACATTTAGACAAGAACTCGCAGTCCTCAGGCACCTTATATTACCTGTCAGGTTTCTTAGGGGCTGGGAAAAGAGTTAGAAGCTACAGAGGCAGCACAGGTGTCCAAAAGTGTTACCAACACAGGAGGAACTGCAGATGGCTTAAGAGTCTCCATTTGTAGAAGTTCAGAGTGTCTCATAGTGTGTCTCTTTTAGATGTCACAGACCTGGGAGCAATCCCACTTAAAGTACTACATCATATGAGCAAGAGTATGCCCAAAGGGTAATTCTCTCAATGAGGAATCTGGGATCAGAATCCAGGATCAAAGAATCCTGGTCCTCTGAACCATAGTCCAAATGTGAAGGAATTTTAGAGGGTTATGCAAGGGACTTCTCCCCAGTATCTAGGCCCTCATCTGAGGAATCTGGTTCCCTTGTCCTATTAATAGGCAGGGAAGAACATGGAGGAGCAGGGGATGACACCTCTTGTGGAGGCTTCAAGGCCATCAAGGCATTAAACGAGCCTTGAGTAAAATCCTGCCATTCGTGTTGTGGATCTTCAGTAATAGGGGCAATACACTTGGTCTTTTGCTTTTTCTTAAATGGAACGTATGCCCTAACAACTCTCAGCGGCTCAGACTATTTACGGGACTCAATGATTGTAGTAAGAATCTCTTCCCAAACTAAGATTTGAAGAAAATCCCTTGACACCTCAGAAATAATGAATGGTTCCCCCTCAATGTCCAAAGCAGATGTTTGAAAAGCCTCAAGAGGACATGACAGAACTCAGATCTATGCTGGCTTTTGATTTGGTCATGGCAGTGGAATTTGATGCAAGAACCAGACATTCCTCAGGGCTTTCACTGTCTTCTAGAAAGACGTCCAGCGGAGGCTGGACAGCAACCAGATCAGGTCTAGACTGAGGCCTTCTTCACAGAAAATGGCTGTCCAGGTGGATGGAAGGATTCTGCTATATCACCCTGAGTGAACAATTTAAGACATTGGTTCTACAGTGCATGGAGAGGGGAGATAAAGGACTACTGAGGGTCTTAAGGACAAAAGCTTAAAAGACAGCATCATATGTAACCATGGGAAGGACCTAGGCAAAACAGACACTGGTTGTGCCAGTCTTTAAGGGGAATCTGCCTCCCACCCTGACATCTTCCCTTCTTGAATGACATGAACACAAGTAACAATATACAGAAAAAACAGAGATGAAACTCCACCTCGGTCCCAAGGTCTTTTATCACACATTCGGTGTTAAGTAGATTGCTGCCTATGTGGTAGTTGATGGGTACAGAGTTTTTAACAAAGGGGAGGACACTGCACTTTTTGGCATTGAGCTAGAGGCCATGGCTCTGACACCAGGTATCTGTATCAGTGAGGCCCTTCTGTAGGATGTGCACATCATTTGGGGACTTGACTATGGCTCCTAGTTTGCAGTCATCTGCCAACTTCGTTAGCCAGAGGCCTTCCATGTTAGCCTGTACTTCAGAGAAGTAGATACCAAGCAGGAGATGTCCCAGCACAGAACACTCTAGTACTCCACTTGTCACTGCTTTGAGGTCAGATTTGGAGTCAGCAACTTTTACAGTGTGGGTCCTGTCAGTGAGCCAGTTGGCAACCCATCTTGTGATGTAAGGATTTATACCTAGTTTAGTGAGTTTAACTATAATTCCAGAATGGGGGATGGTGTCGAAAGCCTTGGCGAGGTCAAGACAGGCTGTGTGAACCACCTTAACCTCATCCACGGCTTCGGTGACTCCCTCAAAGAAGTCGATCAGTTTCAGGAGGCATAATCTGCCTTTCACAAACCCGAACTGGGTGGGATACAAAGTTTGGAGGTTAAAAATGGTCTTTGTTAATGAGTTCCATGATGACACATTCCATGGCCTTGCAAACCAGGCTCGTCAGGCTAATAGGTCGATAGTTCCCGGGATCAGTGGTGGCTCCCCCTTTGTGGAGGGGGATAACTGTTGCTGTGCGCCATTCAGTGGGCACAAAGCCTGATGCAATGCTATTACTGAACATGGTGCTTGTGGGGAGGAAGTTCGTTCTGAAGTTCATGTAAAACGCAGCCTGGGATGTTGTCCGGTTCCATGGAGGCTGTGTTTTTGGCTTTAGAGAGTGCAGCTTTTACCTGCGTATTTGTGATTACAGTGACTCTGCATTCTTCCTGTATAGATATGGGTCCTTTAGGGGGTGACAGGGGGGTAAAGTTAGCACTAAACCTATCTGCCAGGATGTTGGCAATATCTGTTGGTTCTGTAATTTTGGTGTCTTTGTGCTGTAACTCAGAGCAGATCTGGGTGTTGCCATGTTGATTCTTGACATAGCTAAAGAATGCTTTGTGGTTGTCCTTGGATGTAGTGGCGATTTTGTTTTCGTAGCTAGCTTTGGAGGATCTTATAAGGGATCTCAGCTTCTTACTGAGCCTGACCAGGGAGCTCCTACACTCATGGGATTTTACTCAGTTTTGCAACAGTTTCTTCCTTTTGTTGTACAGTTTGTTTATGGCAGGGGACCACCAGATTGGCTTCCTTTTTTTGGAGGATATCGTCTTGGTTCTGTTTGGGATAGCACGATCCATGCACTTGTGTAAGTGCTAATAGAGTGCATTTGTGTAGGATTCAGCAGTTGTAACTGTATTGTCCATGTGCATGAGTGTCATGAAGTTCACCACTTCTGTGTTAAGAAGCATGAAGTTGGCTTTGGAGAAATTTTTAACTGTGGTTTGCTTAATGGGGAGTGGGGGTGGGATGTGGATATCAAGGGTGATAATCTTATGTTTGAATCGGACCAATGAGTAGATGACTTCAGGTGTGGAACACCAGTCACTCATGTTGGTAATGACTAGGTCTAGGATATTGTTGCCACCTGGTGGGGGTGTGGATAAGTTGATCTAGGGAAATGGAGTTTTTGAATTCCAGAAAGCATTGAGCTAAGGAGTTGGTACACATGTATTTTTCCCAGTTAATGGTGGGGTAGTTGAAGTCACCCATTATTAGGGTGTTTTGTTGAACCCTAATATTTTCCAGTCTATCAAGAAAAGAGGAGTGGGAATCCTGGGGCATGGTGGGGGATCTGTAGCAAGCTCCAATTTGGATTGCAGTTTTGCCCAGAGTTACTTGCACTTGGATAACCTTGAATGCATTATGCTGAGCAACTAGCCTGGAGGTGTGGATATCCTTAATGAATATGGACACACCTCCGCCTTTGGTGTTTTGGTCCAGGTTACATAGCCAAAATGTGTGGTATGAATTATAGCCTGGTAGTGCAGGGGTGCTCTCTGGAGCCTTGAACCAGGTGTCAGTCAATGCACAGATATCGATGTTCTCCATTTTAAGGAGTGCCTCGAGTGAGTGCATTTTGAGATTTAGACTTCTAGCATTGAGTAGCATTAGCCTCAGTTTTTGCTTGCCTTTTCCTGCTATGGTGGTGAATTTGTTATTTGAACCCTGTCTAAAAAAGGCATACACACAAAAGTATGAAGTATAAATGTATACTCCTAAGAGAGTCATTGTGTAGTATGCCATATGACCGTAGTAATTTATAAGAAAACCATTACTGACACAAGGCACTATATAATAACATATATATACACATCCTTCATACAGTGTTCCACAAATCCTCATATTCTAGCAAGTTTCTCATGTAAAACAACACATTGAAAATGTATCCCTGTCATAACTCGCAAGTGTCCAGATTTGCCTCGTGGATTTGTAACATGGCTGGAAATTATACAGATTGGCAAAAAGACAGTGGTGTGTGGGGGGAGGGGGGAGGGTGGTGGTGGATTGCAATGACTCCAAGTGTAGAAAATGCCAAATCTGACTTGTGCATTCATCAATGTGATAATTAGTTCTACTTATGTGAATAACACTAGCAACTGCTGACAATTTGTCCTGAAATGTGATAATGACTATATTGTACCTGCACTGTACTAATGACATGCAAAGTTATGCATGGTCAGACACAGGTGGTAATTGCCTGTTGAGTAGGCATGCATTATATTATCCGTCAGCAGCTGTTATGTAACAGAGTCATCATCTGTTAGAAGAAGGCCATAGTCATTCAGTAAATAGTACAACACTTACTCAGTAAAAATAGTATAACATTGCTGAGCCCTTCCTCCCACCTATTTGTTAGTAAGTTACGAAGCAATGAGGAATGAGTCAAATTAGAATTGTATATCTACATCACAAAATCTTGTGAACAACTAAAGTAAAAACATTCTCATGTACATTTCACTTCCAAAGCAATTGGTTATACTCACGAGGTCAGTCAACACTTTTCAAGGGAGACACAAAGAGGTATCCATGCTGACTAAGGGAAACTGGGCCATGGCACCACAGAAAGTACTGTTGATTTAATCATAACAGTAGATGTCCACCTCTTCAGTGTTTTAGTATTCAGAACATAAAGGATGAATGCAGCACTGAAGCTCAAACTTGAGACAGAGAGAGAAGTAAGGTTACCGGGAAGTTTAGTACATGGCAATGTTGGCAATGTTGGGGATAGGTCTTCTAAGTGACAGCTGCAAGTAAACCACTCAACCTGCCAAACATGAACTAATTGCCAAACACAATGTAGGTTCACTGACAGGATGCAGCTTGGAAGTGGATGACATTATGGTAAGAAGGTAGGTGGACATCTACATTGGATTTCTAACTAAGAAAATTCAGGGTCTACAGCACATGTCATACACTGACAGACTGAAGTCACTGTCATTGTATTCAGTAGCATACAGACTACTTACAGGAGACTTGTGCCTGGCCTACAGAGCAATCTTGGATCCAAATATAATGGAAATGCTACATGTATGCAAGTCAAATGGGCCAAGGGTCACTTAACCTGGCCTTAGACATTAATACGCACAGATATGTCTCTCAGAGATTGCCACTGCTCTGGAATAAGCTACCTGTTCACACCAAACAAAGCCCCTCTATGACTCTAAGCGTAGCTTAGATGACTGGATGAGAAACTAAATTCCTGCCAGAGATTTCACTGATGACCCTTTTAGGTATGGGCAGTTGTTGCTAATTAAGATTTCAAGTTCATGTAATATCCTTTTGTATTGGCTTTCTCTAGTATTATATTGTGCACACACGGCTAGGCTTACAAAGACCTTCAGGTCAATAGCCCAGAAACCACCTATGATGTTAGGAACTATACAGTTTTAAATCAGCCACAACAAGAAGATGAGAAGCCTTTACAACCACCAAATGTATGGACAAGCAGCAGAATGAAAGATTTAGCCACACCGAGCCTTCAGTAACTTTTCCTGGTATGTACAAACACCAACATGAGATGCTCACCAAAGCGAAGCCCTTATTTGCAGTTAGATAATTGTTGCACATTACCCGTTGAGTGAACATTCATTGTATTCTGGGTACATACAGGTGTGATATAAGATTGAGCCATTTTATTCGTAGATACAATCCCATTTTTATGCATTCAGTCCAGAACTCAGACAAACGAAAGAAGAATAAAAAGCAGACTCTTGTAAAATCACTAACTGAATGCATTTTTTGGATGCAGTTTACCATAATGTTCACAATCGATAGAAGACAATTTAGTAAAGTAGTCTGATATTGAAAAGATATTACTAGCCCTGTTCTGGTAGCTTAAAAATTTGACCAGCCCTGTTGTGTCACTATAACTAATGATATTGCAGGATCAATTCTACAAATCCCTTTTCAAATTTAGAGTGGTAAGATGGTTGACAGTCTCAGACACACTGATTATGCTTATCATTGGTGTAAAACAAGAATACTTGTCTCATGACCATGCATACATGCATTATATGCTCTTTGATTCACCTTAATGATTTTATGAAAATGTATTACTTATATAATACAGCAACACTTGTTAGAGTGCGTTTCAAATTTGTAGTTTTGAACATTTGTCTAGTAAGCAATGAAACAACAGACATTAATAATGAAACACACAGACAGTAATTTAGCCTTTGACCATCACATGTATACACTAGTGAGGAAATCATTCTATGTTTTGCAGCGTGCAAACAAAGGTAAGGCATCTATGTCCAAGAAAGTCAGTGTTCCATTGTATTTGGCATGCATCAGACCTGTCAAGTGCAATGCCTCCTTTACTACGTAACTAACCAGACTAACCAATAGACTACTGCTTCTCTGGAACAGGCTCCCCACCCATGTGAAGCAGAAATTCACCCTGGATTAGTCACCCAAATCTATGACAGACAGAGGCACACAGCAATGTCCAAACTAACAGAGAATGCCACACAACTTCTAGGAACTCCCTTGGCATATCCTCTCCTAATTAAAGCCCATGACAGATTACACTAACTGCTGGACAAAGTATAATTAACTATAGTACAAAGTATAATTGAGAAAGTCAACTCAATAAGACACAGTGCCAGCCCTTGCTTTTCCAAATGCTCTCTTCCTTCCTCTCTTTCCTGGAAGATAGACAACCATCACACACATACACACACATACGTATTACTAAGACAAGTCACTCGTAACTGGAATACTGCAGTCAGTAAAAACACACACATGGGCCCCAAGTCTAGGCCAATATGCAGTAAACACATTTAAATGTACAGTATCTTTCAGCAGGTTTACACTATAAAGTAAAGGTTTCCAACTTTGAATGCATTCCTTCAATCTTTTTAATCTTATATTTCATTTCACCAGTAGTCATTCCGCAAAAAAAGCAGCAGTACAAGAATGAAAGAAATGGAACGTTACATTCCGCACTGAAAGAATAATAGGTTTGTGCGGAAACGTATATATGTGAGTGACCTGTTTTTTGAAGTCCCTGAACTTGGACCGTACTGTTTCTATTAATGGTTCACAATTAATCAACTTACCTAGCTTCATCGGTGTAAGAATTCTAAGGGAGTTCGGTACACGGCTTTGGTGGTCAGAACAAAACTATGTGCATTATTACTATAATTATGTCAGTCTTGTTCTGAAACGTTAATGCCTCAGTCACACAAAGTAAATGTTTAAAACCACCAGACTGAGTAAGGAGAAGGTCACAGTAAGCTGCCTGTCGGGCGCTAGAATCCGCCACATAACACAAGCACTCAGGTCTCTCAACAGCAGGTACAAGTACGACTCAGTCATTGTCCACGCTGGTGTCAACGACCTGAGACGTACCTCCTTGGACTACATGAAAAGAGACATTGAGGAGCTCTCTGATTATGTAGCCCAGGCAGGTATGACCCTGACCTTGAGCAGTATCCTACCTTCACCTAGAATGATGCCACAATACAGTGATAAGATGATCAGCTTTAATAATTGGCTTACATTCTGGTGTCATTCAAAGGGGATCAATGTCTGTCTGCCTGGGATGACATGCTGGACAAGCCACGCTGCCAAGGGCGGCTTGCACCTGTCACCCCTAGGCTTCGGATATTGGCAAAGGCTCTTGCCACCCCCATAGTGCCTTTTAGGCAAGGCTCAAATTCTAAACCTACCACCCTAGAACACAAAAAGTAAAAAACTAAGGGTAATGCTGCTCAATGCCAGAAGTCTCAATCTCAAGATGCACTTTTCGAGGCCCTTCTCAGTATGGAGAACATCGATGTCTGTGCTGTGACAGAAACCTGGTTCAAGGCTCCTGAGAGCACCCCAGCACTATCAGGTTTCACCTCATATCATGCGTTCCGGCCCCAAAATCCGGACAACACCAAGAAAGGTGTAGTCCATATTCATAAAGGACACCCACACCTCAAGGTTGGTGGCAACGCACGATGCACCGGAGACCATCCAGGTGCAATTAACCATAGGCAAGACTGCTCTGCAATTTGTAGCATGTTACAGGCCACCCTCTCAAACTCAGGAACCTCACATGGCCTTCCTGAAAACAATGGAGGGGATAAATGTATCTCCAAACACCATCATACTAGGTGACTTCAACTACCCTAATATAGACTGGGAACACTACTCAAGCCCAAACACTCTAGCCCAAAGGTTCCTGGAGTTCATAAACTCAAATGCCATGGAACAACTAGTCACCATCCCCACAAGATGAGAAAACATACTTGATCTCATCATCACGAACATGGGATCACAATGTTCAACACCGGAAGTATACCCCTCACTGGTGAGATCAGATCATAAAATAATCTCGCTGGAGGTCCTCATCACACCCCCACCTGAAATAAAAAAGACCACAGTGAAAAACTTCTCAAAAGCCGACTTCACACTTCTAAAAACTAGTGTGGTCTCCTTTAAGGCCCCTGAGCCAGTGGTAAACATTACTCAAACCGCTGAATCACTTACAAATGCCTTCTACCAGCACCTACAGGACTGCATGGATCAGGCAATCCCAAACAAAACTATGACTCTTTGTACCAAAGGCAAGCGTCCAGTCTGGTGGACCCCAGCCATAAACAAGCTCTACAACAAAAGGAGGAAGCTACTACAAGATAGAGCAAAATCCTTGAAAGGTAAGACACCTTTGATCATTATAAGTAAAAAACTAAGAGCTCTCATAAAATCATCCAAGGCAAATTTTGAGAGAAAAATCGCCAAGGACTCAAAAGACAATCATAAGGCCTTCTTTAGCTATGTTAGAAACCTAGGAGGAAACTCCCAGATATGCTCAGAATTAGTTCAAAATGATGTGAAGATTACTGAACCTACACACATTGCCAACATACTGGCTGACAGGTTCAGTGCAAACTTCTCCCCTCCCCCAAAAGGAGAGATATCTATACCAGAGGATTGTAGCCCCTAAACATCTCCAACGCCCAGGTGAGAACTGCTCTCTCCAAAGCAAAAACACAGCATCCATGGGACGGATGGTGTCCCCGGCTGTGTGCTCCACGAACTCAATGAGGAATTAAACCCGCAGTTAGGACAGCTGTTTAATCTTAGCCTCACCTCAGGATACGTACCCAAGGAGTGGCGCACGGCGACTGTGGTCCCACTTCACAAGGGCGGTGCCTCCACCGACCCTGGAAATTACCGTCCCATTAGCTTGACAAGCCTTATCTGCAAAGCCATGGAGAGGATCATAATGGAACTCATAAATAAAGACATAGGGAACTTGCAGACTTTGGATCCAACCCAGTTTGGCTTTGTCAAAGGCAGATCATGCCTTTTAAACTTGGTTGACTTTTTCGAGACAGTCACCAAGGCCATTGATGAGGGAAAGGCAGTCCATACAGCCTACCTTGACCTGGCAAAGGCCTTCACACAATACCCCACTCAGGTATCATCGAAAAACTCATCAGCTTGAATGTAAACCCATACATCACAAGATGGGTTGCAAACTGGCTAAGTGACAGAACCCACAGGGTCAGAGTTGCTGGAGCCATGTCAGACTCAAAGCCTGTCACAAGTGGTGTCCCACAGGGCTCAGTCCTGGGTCCACTCTTGTTCGGCATCTACTTTTCTGAAGTACAAGCAAACACAGGAGGGTTATGGCTGACAAAGTTTGCAGATGACTGCAAACTGGGCGCCATAGTCGAAAACTTTTAGTTATGTACTCACCATAACTTCAGATGTTTGGGATCCATCTCGCCTACATTCTGACTGATGGGTTCGGAGCCGATCCTCGGCTCCGACTCAGCACGCTTATGCCAAAGAGCGAAGTCTCTTATTGGCTGAGCTTACTATATCCCAGGATGCACCACTACCAGTCCCCCAGATCTAGTTTGTCCGCATACATGCACACATGCACGCCCTGCTTATATAACATCGTCAGATGGAACAAGATAAAACAGTAGAACTCAAAACCGTTCAATCTCTTCTGATCTCCAAGGCAGGGGGAAGGAGGGTGGGTATTAGGAATGTAGGCGAGATGGATCCCAAACATCTGAAGTTATGGTGAGTACATAACTAAAAGATGTTATGTGATCCTATCTCGCCTACATTCTGACTGATGGGACAGCATCCCTAGCACCTGAATCCTGGGTGGCTCACTGGAAAACACTCCTGAGTACCGTGGAACCAAATGATGCTCATCCTTTAGATGCCACATCCAATTTGTAGTGGGAAATGAAAGTGTGCGGATTGGACCAAGTAGCCGCAGCACAAATCTCCGATATAGCGAGCTTGGAATGAAAAGCTATAGAAGTAGCCATAGCTCTAGTAGAATGAGCTTTAATAGATGTTGTAAGTTGCTTATTCGAAGAAGAATAAGCCTGAGTTATGCAATCTCTAATCCATTTGGAAATAGTAGCTTTTGTGATGGTTCGACCCAATTTATTATCTGAGAAGGACACAAACAACTGGTCTGACTTACGAAGTTGCTGAGTCCTGTCTAAATAGAAGCGTAATTGCCTGTGAACATCCAATTTATGGAGAGTATATTCTGCTTCATTGGAGAAATTTGGGAAGAAAACTGGTAGCTCTAGAGACTGTTGGAGACAAAAATTAGAACAGACCTTTGGGACAAAGGATGGATTAGGCCTAAGAGATACTCTGTCCTTGTGGAAAATCAAGTACGGTGGTTTAATGGACAGGGCTTGAAGCTCTGAAACTCTTCTTGCAGAAGTAATTGCAACTAAGAAAGCAGTTTTCCAAGACAGATATTTTAATTCACATGTAGCAGCCGGTTCGAACGGGGAAGATGTCGATGCACGAAGCACTAAATCTAGATCCCACGGAGGCGCAGGATGATAAACTGGGGGTCTCAACAGACCCGCACCTTTAATGAAAGTTTTGCACAGTCTGCAGCTCATCAATGGAGGATCCATGGACTCGTGAAATTTAGAGATTGCCGCCAGTTGGACTTTAATAGTAGAGACAGAAGATCCCTGATTAAATAGGGATGTTAAAAACTTCAAAACCTCTGGGATAGGAGCAGTGATAGGGTCTAAGCCCTTGAGTTGAGCCCAGATAGCAAACCTCTTCCACTTACTGAGGTACAATTTGTTAGTGGTGGGTTTGTGGGCCGAAGATAAAATGTGAACAACTTCCGGGTCTAATGTGTGACTTCTGACTAAAGTCGGAAGTGGAGGAGCCAAGCTGTCAACTTCAAAGATCGAAGGGACTGATGCTGTTGTCCCGACTGATGAATTAACAGGTCCGGAACTAGGTCTAAAGTCCACGGATCGTCCACCGCATGTTTCTTCAGGTAAGGAAACCATACCTGACGAGGCCAGTATGGGGCAATCAGTATCATTGCGGACCCCAATTGAGAAGCTTTTTGAATGACTTTGGAGAGAAGTGGAATCGGAGGAAAGGCATAAAGTAGCCCTGTTGGCCAAGGTTGTGCTAGAGCATCCATAGCTGGTACTCCCTGATGTGGAGTCAAGGAGAAGAACCTTTTGCACTTGGTGTTCAGTGGAGTTGCAAAAAGGTCGCAGCACGGCGTCCCCCATCTCCTGAAAACCTGAGCTGCTACTGTTTCGTTTAGGGACCACTCGTGAGGAGAGAGGATTGTCCTGCTCAATTTGTCTGCCAATATATTTGATTTCCCCGGAATGTGGGTCACTACCAAGAAGCAGTTGGTAGCTACAGCCCATTCCCACACCCTCATGGCCTCTCTGCAAAGGGGGTAAGATCTGGTCCCTCCTTGTTTGTTCAGATACCAGACCACCGACATGTTGTCTGTGTGGATGGCGATGATGCCCTGAGGAAGAAACTCGTGTAAGGCCTGTAGGGATAGAAGTACAGCCCTCATCTCCAACACATTGATGTGGAGAAGAGCTTCGTCTGGAAGCCAGGAGCCCTGAACCAACCTGCCCAGACAATGCCCCCCCCACCCTATCTGGGAGGCATCTGTCGTCAGGGTAACCACTGGAGAGGGAATAACAAAGGGGCTTCCTTGATTTAGATTGGATGTCTGAAGCCACCAGCGAAGGTCCCGTTTGCATGTTTCCGTAATAATGATGTGATGATTGAGGGGAAGATCCTGAAAGGACCATTGAGTTGACAATAGCCACTGAAGAATCCTCATGTGCAATCTTGCCAGAGGAACTAAAAGAACCGTGGCAGACATTGAACCTAAAACTTGTAGAACCATCCTGGCTGGGGCTTTGGATCTCGAGATCAGAGCTTGAACTTGGCTCTGTAAAGTTTGGATCCTTTCGTCAGGAAGAAAGACGCGCATCAATTCTGAGTCTATCTCTGCTCCTATGAACCTTATGCGCTGAGAGGGCAGCAAGACAGACTTTGACCAATTGAATGTAATCCCCAGGGTAGCGCCCAGGGAGATGGTGGCTTTGAGGTTGTCCATTAGTAGATGCCTGGTGGTGGCAGTCAGGAGCCAGTCGTCCAGATAGGGAAACACTTGGAATCCAAGACTTCTCAGGTGAGCCGTCACTACTGCCAAACACTTGGTGAACACCCTGGGGGCTGTGGTGAGACCAAAGGGCAGAGCACAAAATTGGTAATGACTGACTCCCAGGCTGAAGCGCAGATACCTCCTGGACGCCTGATGTATCGGTATGTGATAATAGGCGTCCTTGAGGTCTATGGAGCACATCCAAACATCCTTCTCCAACAACGGGAGAATGGATTGTAACGTGACCATTCGGAATTTGGATTTCGTGACGGATTGGTTCAGTCTGCTGAGATCCAATATTGGTCTCAGGTCCCCTGTCTTTTTTGGCACTAAAAAGAACCTGGAGTAATTTCCTGATCCGATCTGGTTTGTGGGGACCGGTTGGATGACTCCTTTTTCTAGCAGCTTTAAAGCTTCTGCGGCTGCTATTTCCCTTTGACTGGGTGGTGGGTCCGGGATTTTTTTGGACGGTGGGGGTGAGTATGTGAATGGGATGGTGTAACCTCCGACAATGATCCGAAGCACCCATCTGTCCTGAGTGATTGACTCCCAGGCTTTTAGGTGCTTGGCAAAACGACACCCGACTGGCTCCAGAGCAGCACAGCCGGGCAATCCCTCATGATGTGTGGGAGGCTGAAGAGCCACGAAAGGACTCGCGGTCTCCAGAATTGCGGGGCCCTCTGCGCCTCTGGGACGGCGTCTCCTGAAAAATTTCCCGTCCTCTGCCTCTGGAAGGGAATCTTCCTGCTGTGGGGAGAAAAACTTACGACATTTGCGGAACCACATTTTCCCCCCTCCTTTAGCCTTGGGGTAAGGCCGAAAGGGAGTGGAATAACGGGCACCTACGGCAGATAAAGTTTTTCCCTCTTGCTCACAGCGGGTAAGGGTGTCTTTAACCTTGGGTCCAAACAAGGAGGACCCATCAAAGGCAGCGTCGGTGAAGGAAGACTTGAAGGCCTCCATGAACTGACACAAGCGGAGCCAGGCTTGTCTCCGTGAGCCACGCCTGTGCCTGCCGCTCTACCGCCTTCGGCCGCATAGGAAATGAGCCTCATGGACGAGTTAGAAATTGACGTAAGGATAGCCAACTGAGAGCTAACCGACTGGGCTAGCTGCTCAGGTAGGTTACCGAGAGGAATCTGACAACTCCTTGACCAGATCCCTCTGAAGCCTGGTAAAATGTGCCAAATAATTCAGAGACCTTAAAGTAAAGGCCGCTGAAGTCAGGGTGCGCTTCCCGCACCTGTCCATGCTCCTAGACTCCTTATTAGGAGGATGGACGGACGTTGAAGCCTCTGCCACGTCCTGTTGTGTAGCAGATGCCACCACCATGGCATCTACAGCCACGCCTTTAGTGAGGAACTCCTTCTCGGGTGGGGCAGACAAAAATTTATTTGGACGAGAAGGGACTGGTTCCACGGTATCTGGATGTTCCCACGCCCTTCGACAAACTAAATCCAGAAGCTCGTCGAAGGGCGGAGACACCCAGGAGGCGGAGGGCTGAGCCCCAAAGGCCTTGAGGAGCACTGACTGATCAGCAGAGGGGGGTTTGGATATCCAGCCGCCTCGTTGTTTGAGGATCTCTAAGATGTCTGCAAATGAGACATCGTCCGAGGACGACTTCGGGGACCCCTCTGCATCATCAAGATCAGTGTCCGATGTAATAGACTCGGGTGAGTCCACGTGCTTCCTCTTGCACGATCTCTTCCTTGGGGGTTCCTCCGAGGACAACTCCGAGGAACCCTCAGGAGGAGGGGAACCCCCAATGGGGGTAACCTCAGGCCCAGGGGCTCCGCTGCCTACGGACAGGGGAACTGCCAAAGACCCAGTCTCCACGCCCAGGGAAGGTGCCGGTAAAGCCGGAGAGACGGCCGAAGAAGACTTGGCCAAGGCACTCCTCATGGCTCTGAAAGCCGGACCCCCAGAATCCTGGGAGTGTCTGGTCCCCGGGGCCATGATAGCCGACGGAAGTCCCAGCAAGCACCGAGGGAGGCTCGGAACCGAAAGCATAGGTCCCAAACATCACCCCGGGTCCAGCCGAAGAAGTCCGTGTACCAAACTCGGACCCGAAGGCCGGGTTGGAGTAAGGGTCGGAGCCGACCTAAGATCTCCACCGGCTCCAACAGCACCTGCTCCAACGGAGCCAAGCAGTCGGAGGAGGAATGGCAATGGGGTGGGCCAGGGTTATCGGCTCGAAGCCAACTGGGTCGGAACGAAACAAATTTTTGGAAGACTGGGGACTGGAACAGTCTTTGGAGCACCCTGTCTATATCTGAATCCGACATCCTCGAAGACCGAGAGGAAACTGAACGGGTTCGAGGCGGCCTCTCCAACGGCCCCAAAGGGCTAGGGGACCGGCTCCGAGGCGACTCGATGACTATCGGCGCCGAAGGAATACACACACTAGATTCCATCGGTGCCGAGGTGGACTTTGGCGCCGAGGAGGAAGTGTCTGAGCGGGCGACCTTTGTCGGCTCCGAGACCAGTGGAGCCGATGAAGGTGACCCGCCTCTCGATGCCCCAGCCATCGGCTCCGAAGCCAGAGGAGTCGAGACTGGTGGCATCGAGGCAGACCGTTCCGTCCTCGGCTCCGAAGTCCTTGGAGCCGAAGGGGAGGCCTGCCTATGTTTATTGGCGGTCGGATCCGACGGACTGGTCGGAACCGACGCCCTTTTCTTTTTAGCCGGAGAAGGAGAGGATGCCAAGGCTTCTTCAAAAGAAGGTTTTATTAAACCCTTAAGAATCAGTTTATTTTTCCTCTCCTGGAGGACCCTTGAGGAAAAAGCGTGACACACGCTGCATGACTCCTGTAAGTGTTTTGCACCCAAACAATACACACAGAGCGAATGATCGTCTGTGATGGACATTTTGAAACTACATTTGGTGCATTTTTTGAAGCCCGAAGGCCTAGGATTCTGAGACATTATGGTAAAACAATTTCAGTAATCTTTTGACAGGAAAAAATACAATTACTGACTTTCTGATTGACACCACCTAATAATAGGCTTACAGTTATCGCTTAAAAGCGCAAATAACAAGGAACTTTGAAACCCTGTAAGGTTTTAGGAGGGTTGACTGACCGGGAAGGCCCTAGATGAAGGGGGCCTAAACCAAACTCAACCCAATCACACAACAAGTCTTTAACAAACCCAAACACACACAAAGAGAAGAATAGCCGTTAAAACAGCTTTTTAAGACAAGAACAGCAAAAAACTGACAGAAAAAGTTAGTAAATTTACTACTCAGCTCAGCCAGCTCGAGACCACGTCTTCGCAGGTTAGCGGCAAACGAGATCTGGGGGACTGGTAGTGGTGCATCCTGGGATATAGTAAGCTCAGCCAATAAGAGACTTCGCTCTTTGGCATAAGCGTGCCGAGTCGGAGCCGAGGGATCGGCTCCGAACCCATCAGTCAGAATGTAGGCGAGACAGGATCACATAACATCACATCTGACACAGATATCCTTCAGAAGGGCCTCACAGAAACGGAAAACTGGTGCCAGAGCCATGGCCTAAAGTTAAATGACAAGAAATGCATAGTCATACCCTTCGGGAAAAACAAGGTTACCCCTAGCTACCATATAGGTGGCAATCCACTGAGCACAGAAGTAGTCATCAGGGATCTGGGGACCCAGGTTGACAGTAGCCTTTCGTTTGACACTCATGTTGCTAAAGTAGTTAGGAAAACCTTCTACATTGCCCACCTGATCATGAAGGGATTCACATCTAGATCAAGGGAGGTCATCGTCCCCTGTACTCATCACTCATTAGACCTATGATTGAGTACAATGCCCCATTCGAATGCATCTGACCCGACACCTGCAGCAGCTGGAAAGGCCCCAAAAGTTCCTCACCAAAAGGATAAAGGGTCTCAAAAATATGTCTTATGCTGCCCGACTGAAAGAACTCCAGCTCTATTCAGTCTCATACCGCTTGCTCAGAGGTGACCTGTGCCTGACATATAAGGCCATGTCAAACCCTGATTTGATGAATATGCTTCACCTCAAAAATCTAGATCCCTCAGAATCACAAGGCGGAGACTTAAACCTTGACACGGTTATTAATAGAACGTGCTGGAGGGACAGATTCATCACCCAGAGACTCCCTATGCTGTGGAACAAAATCCCGGTACATGTGAGGCAGAGCACCTCGCTGGCCTTGTTCAAGAGGAATCTTGACCAATGGATGGGGGATCGCAGATATACCCCAGGGATTACTTCAGTGTCACTGCTTGACAGAGGCACAGCAAAATAATAGGCATAGTTTTATTCAAACTAAAAGGGTGGCGAAAGCCAAATAACTATGGGCTAGGCTTATAAATGCCCTTGGGCAGATAGCCTAGTATGAACCTATGAACCTATGAACTGACACCCCTGCACTTCTAAGCAGGGGTGTCAGTTCCATGTTCTGCCTCCAGTAACTGACGCACTTACTATCAATAAAATTCATGTTTCCGTTAGGGCAAGAAAGCACGTCCGTTTTTTTGCAATATTGCCACACAAGTAAATGTCATTATTTTCTAACATTAGTCTGCCAGACATTCACCGTAAAATGACAAGTGTATTAAGTTTGCACGAGGAGTCATTTAGCACAATGTAACGGCTATATTCATATATTACCACTGTAGAGATGAGTAATTGTGTACACCTCTATTATAGATGGGAGACGGGAGAAAGATGAAATATGGCATCGCAATAACCCTACTGAGAATGCATTTTCAAATAGAAGAACGTAAACAAGCACAAAGGATTAAGAGCTGCTTCCTGTAGTCTGCAATTTGATTCCCTTTGCCCCTTCTGTTTAGCTAGTCTCATCGTTGGCCTCAAGTACAGAATGCTGTTTAACTAGCAATATACGACATGGTTACAGTTTAGTAATGCAGAGTATGTGAAGTGAACATAAATGTGTCCGCTGACCTAGTATCTGATATCATTCATCTGTCGTTCAGCCCGTTTATTATTAAACACTTGATTAGTTTCTTTTTTGATGCACTACGGTAAACTGTTAGACTATAACTGTTAGACTGGTTATTGAATGTGAATGTCTGCTTTGAGGAATGCACATCCAATGTTTGCCTGTCAGCAGTACAGAATCCACCCTACTGTACCGATGCAAAATTTATTGCTAGGCAAGTGTCTCGTAAACTGCAGCCTTCAGCTTTACAGTGTTTGTACTGTAGCCATCGTAATTAATTCATTCATTCATTGTGCTGAAAAGGCAATGTACCACTTGGCCAAACAAAGGGTTCCAAAATATAAAAATAGAAGGCGGGTTTTTTTTGGAAGTGTAAGATTTAAGCCTGAAGCAGTTACTGATAAAACCCATGCAATGAGACACTTTTCTCCTGGTTACTATAATCCATAAGTACCCATGCCTCGCAACTTCTTACAGTAATAAAGTTTGACAAAGCAACATATTTAAATGTAAGCATTTTTGTAATGTCACTGCAAGAAACTTAGTCCGGTGATTGTTCGAGATATGAAGGCACTTACTGAACGGAGTTATATACACAAATGCGTGTCAGCATTGGACGGACTACAGATCTTTAGGCTTGAACATTAATTTCCCTAAAAATAACCATTAGTACGTAAAAGGACCAGAAAAAAAATGCAAAATCATTCACATTATAGCAAAACTGATGCAATTGTATGGAAAATCAATTAAATGCAATACGACGAACGGGACAAATTTAGCAAGCAGAGAAACGGCTCAAAACAAACTTAGCAAGCAGAGAAACGGCTCAAAATTGTACTACTGTAGAAAATAACAAACAAATTAACACATAAACAACAGAGCAAATCTGAGAAAAATAAAAAAAATTGACCAGCGAAAATTGATTTACCTATGCTACGAAGATTACAAGCAAGATGCCACAAGGAGGTAAATGCAGGAAAGCGGCAGCGAAGTGGGAACACAAAGTTTAAGCAGAGTTGTGATTAGGATCCAAAACACCACTGGAACCCAAGATATACAGGATGTCTCGAGGCTATCTGATACTGTGGGTGGGATTTGGAATGACGCAATCAAATAGGTGTTCCTTTGTTTTGATTTAGAGTGGACCCGAATTTTAAACTCTGGCATTGTCCCTTCAAGCCTCGCCCTTCAAAGAAACCAACTGCTAGTAAATGCAAACCATTTGTCCACAAATCTCAGCTTCTTTATTATGTATTCCACTGCTCCTCTGTTTTAAGATCAAGATAACATCACACTGCACTTGCAAAAATTCATAATTAGAAGTTATGTACTCACCATAACGTTCCATCTGAGTAGGTGACTTCATTCGGATGCAACCTGTGGGTATCGGATCCGACCTCGGATCCGAGCCGGCAATTCAAAAGCTTAGGCTCCGAGCTCCTAGCTCCTCCCTCTTACCCATAACCCCTTGCCACGCCCTGACTGACCTCAGATTGAGTTTGCCTCAAATACTGACCACAGTATACTAAAAAAGCATAATTACTCGCTCTATAAAGGTCAGGGGGATGGAGGGGATAGTTGCATCGAATGAAGTCACCTACTCAGATGGAGCGTTATGGTGAGTACATAACTTCTAAATCTGAAGTAGGAAGACTTCATTCGTCTGCAACCTGTGGGACAGAGTCCCTAGCTACCTGAATCTTGGGCGGCCATCATGGAAGGATGTTCGAGCACCGCTGAGCCAAAGGATGCTCTTCCTCTAGAAACAACATCCACCTTGTAATGAGAAATAAAAGTATGAGGCGAGGCCCAAGTAGCTGCAGCAGATATCATCCAACGAAACACGGGACTTAAAGGCGGCTGGCGTAGAAACCGCCCTAGTAGAATGAGCCGTAACCCTCTTAGGAGCAGGTCTGCCTGAAGTGTCATATGCCTGCAATATGCAATTAGCAATCCATTTAGACAGAGTGACTTTAGACACTGCTTTACCCAGAGCAAATTTAGCAAAGGAAACGAACAGCTGATCTGATTTCCTGTGGCCAGCTGTCCTGTTAATATAAAACGTAATTGTCTATGAACATCCAATGAATGCAATTTGTATTCCCCTTTGTTTGAATATTTGGGAAAAAAACAGGCAAATTGATTGACTGGTTAATATTGGATTCAGAAGAGACCTTTGGAAGAAAAGATGGATTGGTCCTGAGGCACACCCTATCAGGGAAGAAAGAGAGGTAAAGGCGGTTTGACACAAAGAGCCTGAAGCTCAGACACCCTTCTGGCTGAAGTGATAGCTACCAGAAAGACAGTCTTCCAGGAAAGGAATTTTAAATCAGCAGAAGCTGCAGGCTCGAAGGGAGGAGCAGTAAGGGCCTGCAGGACTAAAGACAAATCCCAAGGCGGTACAACCTCCTTGACTGGAGGCCTTAATAAAAAAACTCCCTTGAGAAAAGATTTGCATAATTTCGCTGTCATAAGGGGAGCTGTGTCCTGTCCAATGTGATAATGCGATATAGCCGCCAATTGTACTTTAATCGTGGATGAACTGGCCCCTTGATGAAAGAGGTCTGTTAGAAAGTCTAGCACCGCAGAGATAGGTGCTGAAAAAGGATCCACCATTCTCTGCCCTGCCCATATAGAGAACCTCTTCCATTTACTCCGATAAACCTGTCTGGTAGAAGGTTTATGGGCAGCCACCAAAATTGCTTTGACCGGTGAAGAGATACCGGGAGTCCTAATTAAGGTTGGAATTGGAGCAGCCAAGCTGTCAACTTCAGGGTCCGCAGGTTGGGAACTGGCATTCCCAGAGGGTGAGAGATGAGATCCGAAATTGGATCCAGAATCCATGGTGGATTGATTTTGTGAGACCATACGAAGGGGAACCAAGGTTGTCGAGGCCAGAATGGGGCAATGAGAATCATTCTGCTCCCCAAACTGTTGGCTTTCTGCAGAAACCTCTGCATCAGAGGAAGTGGAGGGTAGGCATAAAGGAGACCGGGAGGCCAAGCATGCACCAGAGCATCCTCGGGAACTCCTGGTGGGGAAGTAGAGTGAAGAAATTGTCGCATTTGGCGTTTGAGGGAGAAGCAAAAGATCGCAACAGGGTTGCCCCAAGCGGCAAAAATCTTCTTCGCTACTTGAAGGTTTAGGGACCACTCGTGTGGAGAAAGGATGGTGCGACTGAGCTTGTCCGCAAGGATGTTGGACTTTCGGAATGTGCGTTGCTATCAGAAAGCGTTTGGTGGAAATTGCCCATTCCCAAACTCTCATGGCCTCTCGACAAAGGGGATAAGACCTGGTTCCTCCCTGCTTGTTGATATACCAGACTACGGACATGTTGTCTGTCTGAATCGCAATAGTCCCTGTAGGAAGAAGCGTGGTGAAGTGCTTGCAACGCTAGGAGCACCGCCCTCATTTCCAGGACATTTATATGCAATGATGTCTCTGTGGGATTCCACGTGCCTTGGACAATCTTTCCCGCAGAATGCCCCCACCCGAGGCAAGAAGCGTCCGTGGTCACTGTGGCTCGGGAAATGCAGCGCAAAGGGTCTCCCTACCAGGGCTCCGGAGAAAGAAGCCACCACAGAAGGGAGTCCCTGCACGCTCTGCTGACCGCAATCGAGGCGTTTAGAGGCGAACAAAGAGGAGACCACTGAACTTGAAGGGTCCATTGAAGAACCCGCATGCGTGGCGAGCATGAAGTAGAAGCGGGATAGCTGCCGCCATAGAACCTAGGGCCCTCAGGACCGAAGCTGCAGTTGGTGACGGTTGAAGGATTGCTGTCACATGACACCTCAGGCTGACGATACGGTCCGGGGTGAGGAAGGCTCGCATTGATCTGGTGTCTAGTCTTCCTCCTATGAAATCTATAATTTGAGTTGGATTCAGGAAAGATTTCTCCCAGTTGATCGTTATGCCCAGCCTTGGTGCTAGTTGAAGGAAGTAATCCCTGGCTGAGCACAGAAGATGCCTTGATGATGCCGTCAGGAGCCAGTCGTCCAGGTACGGAAAGACCTGTAATCCCTGGAGTCTCAGGTGGGCCGCTACCACCGCTAACACCTTGGTAAACACCCTGGGGGCTGAGGTGAGACCAAAGGGGAGGACCCTGAACTGATAGTGACTGGCTCCCAGCCGGGCGAAGAAACCTCCTGGACCGTCTGTCCATCCGAATGTGGTAGTACGCATCCTTGAGGTCTATGGAACACATCCAGTCGTTCTCCCTCAATAGGGGGAGTATAGATTGCAGGGTGACCATCCGGAACTTTTGCTTGGTTACTGACAGGTTCAACAGGGAAAGGTCTAAAATTGGTCTTAAGTCCCCCGTCTTCTTTGGCACCAAAAAGAACCTGGAGTAAAACCCTAATCCGGCTTGATCTGGGGGGACGCGCTGGATGGCTCTTTTTCCTAGCAGCTGCTCGATTTCGAGAGCTGCCGCCTCCTGATCGGGTGGAACATCTGGGAGGCTGCGAGATTTGGGAATCTTGATTAGGGGTATTGAATATCCTCTGGATATGAGTCGAAGCACCCAACTGTCTGTTGTTATGGACTCCCAAGAAGTCAGGTGCATCGAAAACCGCCCCCCGACTGCCTCCAGAGACGGACAGCCGGGCAACCCTTCAGGGCTGCTGCGTGGGTCTCTCAGAGAAAGGTTCTCTGGACCCAAAATTGCCAGGAGCCCCCCTGCCTCTGGCACGACGACCTCCCGTCCTCCTCTGCCACGGAAGGACTGGTTATCCTGAGCAGGTTGGGACTGCTGCGACTTCGGAACCACATCTTCTTCTGTCCCTTTTGGTTCTTAGAGAAGGACCTCTGGGGAGCTGAGAAGCGGACTCCGGCGGCAGACAGCGTCTTCCGTCCTTTTCGCTCTGGACAAGTGTCTCATGAACAGTCTTGCCAAATAAGGCAGAACCATCGAAAGGGGCATTCGAAGGTCGCCTTAAAGGGCTCAGCAAAATCACAATGGCGGAGCCAGGCCTGTCGCCTCATGACAAGGCCTGCTCCGCTGGCTCTAGCGGCTCCCTCAGTAGCATGAGACAGCAGCCGCATAGATGTATTGGATACAGATCTGAGAGTGGCCATTTGGGTGGAATAAACCTGCTTATCCTCACTCGAGATGGACTCGGGAGATGCAGCGTACTCTTTAATCAGATCTCGCTGCATCCTAATGACATCGCCATGTAGTTCAGCTCTCAAGGAGAAGGTCGCTGAACTAAACACTCGCTTCCCAATTCGATCCATCGAGCGGCACTCCTTGCTCGGAGGATGGACGGAGGGACTCTGCTGGGCCAATTCAGTCTTGGTGGCTGCAGCCATCATCATGGCATCTACTGGGGGACCCTTACTCCAGTGGGTGCGGTCTGATGGAGGAGAAAGAATGCGATCCGGGCGTTTTGGGATAGGCTCAATGGTGTCCGGATCCTTCCACGCCCTGATAGATATAAGATCTACCAGGGGTCAGCAGGAGGACACCCAAGAGGTAGAAGGGCCGCCTCGAATGCCTCCAAGAACACAGACTCGTCCGAAGAAGCCTTGGGGCAGACCACCCCTGATCCTTAACATCTCCATGATGTCTCCAAATGAGACGTCCTCAGGGGTGACCTAGGGGAGCCTTCTCCTTCATCCAAGTCCGTGTCTTCAGTGACGGACTCAGGGGAGTCCATGTGCCTCCTCTTGCACTTGCGCTTCGAGGTACATCATCGGGGGGGCTGTCCGAGGAGTACTCTTCAGCAGATGGATGTTCCAAGGGAACCACTTGGGACATCGAGGTGGGCTGTCCCTGGGACCGGCTGGTGGGGGCCTGGCCCAACTGCAATGGAGTGCGGGATGGAGCCGTGGCAGGGACCGGGGTCCGGATGTCCTCGACAGTGCCCTTTCCATAACGTTGAAAGCCGAGGGGGAGCCAGCTTCTCTAAGCCCCGAGAGCCGACCCCCACTCGGATCCGACGTACGGATCGGAGTCGGGGCCGAAACCGTCGGATCCCGGAGACCAGTGTGCTCCGTGCTGGACGGAGCGAAGACACCAGCTCCCTCGGATCCGAGGCTCGGCCCTCGGCTCCGAGAGGTCGGGTCCGAAGTACCCGAAGCACTCAAGGGATGGGACGGATCCGAGGTGCGCCGACCAATCGGATCCGACCCACCCCCGGATCCAAATCTGCACGGCGCCGAAAGCTCCGAACCCGTGGTATGGGTCGGGGGAGGGGCTACGGGGGCGAAAGGGGTCGAAGCCCCTCCCGGTTGGGGGGGGCTAGGAGCACTCCCATTTGCATTTGGGCCTGGATGAATTTCCTCATCATCCGGTCCATATCAGCTTCGCTCATCGAAAAAGTCGATCTGGAGGAGGCCACCGAAGCGGACCTAGAGAACCGTCTCGGTGACCTCCTGGAAGGGCTAGCCTCCTCCTCCTCGGGTCCAGGAGAGAACCGAGGGGAGTGGAGCCGAGGAGGAGGAAAGCTAGAAGGCACAGGGGAAGCCCGCTTAGATGGAGGAGCCGAGCTGGAAGCTTCGGCTCTCCTCTTGTGGTGCTTCGCCTGTGCCTCTCCTTCTGTCTCTCCCTACTAGAATCCTTCCCCTCCGGCATTTTTAAGGGAGGTTGAGTCCCAGCCGGAGGGGGAGAACTGACAGCAACAAGTTGCTGACTGGAGGGGGCAGAGGCCGAAGCAGTATCTGGGGTAAAAGACCGCCAGCACTAACCGACCTCCGTTCCCTTAAAGCCGAGGTTGAACCCTGCACAAATGGTACAACCAGAAGACAGGTGTTCAACCCCCAAGCATTTCTTGCAGTGTGGCCATCCGCTGGGGACAGCTTATGGCCACACTCGGTACATTTCGAAAAGACAGCCTTAGGGGCTTCAGACATGACACCTAAGGCCTAAACACACACAGACACACACAAAACTACGAAAAAACCCGAGAAATTTAACTAAAGAGGGAGGGAAAGCCTTAACCACACACAACACTAACTATTTTTTAAACAAAAACTCAGAATTTCAACAATTTTCCTGTCAGAAAAACCACTTATCTGAAAAACCACGCTAGGAGCTCAAGAATTCCGTTGCTTCTTGAAAAGCGGCAAACGAAATCTGAGGTCAGTCAGGGCGTGGCAAGGGGTTATGGGTAAGAGGGAGGAGCTAGGAGCTCGGAGCCTAAGCTTTTGAATTGCCGGCTCGGATCCGAGGTCGGATCCGATACCCACAGGTTGCAGACGAATGAAGTCTTCCTACTTCAGATCTATTATTTCTGAGCTCTCTGTCTAGAATGCTTCAATAGCATACTGGAAAATTTTAACAGTCTGTTACATGCAAATCTATTTCAATATTCTTTGACCAAATGATCATATTTTTTATTTTAATCTTTTCACACTCGGATAGGGCTGCATCTGTTCAGACTCGCTCTCCATATATTCCTCGGTGATCATGTTCTCTTCCATGTCTTCTCAAGTTCTGCAGTCAAAAGAAAGAAAGCAAGACTACTCAGTGGTTAACATCTCTACCACGCAGCTCCAGGGTCTGGTATTCTGGACTCTAAGGGTACAGCAACCTAGTGGTTAGAGATATTACTTGCAACTTAGTCCAGCTGTAAGTACAGAGGATTAAGGCTATGAGATGTTAACAAGTTGCTTCCTGTAGGTCCAAGGTGTGACTCCTTCAGCCTTTGTTTGTTTCTTGTATGAATCCGAACAAGTCCTTTAACCAAGCACTATCCTGGATCAATTGCAAAAGTGGGCTACACTTCTTAATGCTCCACACAACTCTATCTTAAAAATGCATATGAACCACCCCATAATAATTAACCATAATACTATAATTAAATTCAATTCAGTTAAACAACTAATTATATAAGTTACACCAATTAGCACAGGTATCCGAGTGCCTAGAGGCTATTACCCATTTCTCAAAGTAATGCAAGATCTCAGGTCTGAAAAATGAAATGTAAGGGGGCTCTCAAGAACACGTCACATCCTAGTCAATGGAATTCTAAGCCACAGAATGCTTGCTACAAACTCCAATGGAAAGAATGACAAATCAAATGGAACAAATCTGGTATGGAGTCAAAATGAAGTGAGAACTAGTCATTTTCAGCACTCAGTTAGCAAAAAGACATGCTGATTCCTAGACTAATTCTGTCGGGATTTAAAAAGTGATGACTAATGCCTGACATGTATCCTCCTCCTTTTAATAATTATGTC
This sequence comes from Protopterus annectens, assembly GCF_019279795.1. NCBI lineage: Eukaryota > Metazoa > Chordata > Ceratodontiformes > Protopteridae > Protopterus > Protopterus annectens. Next base: position 678,249,972 of record NC_056736.1, read on the forward strand.
AGCACTGTCACAAACAATCTTGCACAAGCACTAAGGAAGGAGAATAAGCTTAAACTTTTACTCAGACAGTGGCCCTCACTCTCTCAAACCAACACCAAAATGGATAAAGCAAACTTCCCAGAGCAGGACCCTTCTACTAACAGCTGTCAATAGCTTATATGCAAAACGTAAACATTGCTGTATTAAGATTACTGCAAATCTACCCACATATACTAGCACATGGAGCTTTGTATGCTGGGTAAATGGTATTTCAAGAATCTTTGCACATTATACTGTCACATCGAAAGCAAACAAGTTATTTCACAAGTCTTTCAAATATCAAATTGTGGCTTGTATGGATTAGACAAATTGCCATAGAAGGGTCATGTCATAAATTTCACCTAGCATTCTAAATTTGGATTCATATTTTGGCATTCCTGCTGGCATATTCAGACAACTTTGTTTCTATTTTTGTGTTTCCTAACCACCTGGCCATGCCCAATAGTGGACTGGTGTGATTCATAGTCCAGGCTTCAGCTCTCTACACTATGAAGTAGGCATAATTACCCAAGTTTTCATGAAAGAAGCCTTATAACACTTCAGTAAGATGATAATAAAAACATACTTTGATAGCAAAAACACTACTCGGCACATCCATTCTGCCAATATCACTGGTTAAGCTGCATAACATGGTTAGCCAACAGCTGCCTTTCTCCTGTCCCTAATTAGAATAATGTTTTTTGAGTACAACTCTGTGCATCAAGAAAACTTGGATTTTGATCATCTGCAATTGGTTTTGAATGGAAAAAGGACCTTCTGATCCAGTTAATCTACCAGTAAAATAAAATAATTCACCCTCTGCTCTTACGTTTCAGATTCCAATGACTGCCCGCAAAAGAAAAGTAAACAAATAATAATATTCATGCATATGATAGCAAGAGTCAAAAGGAAAAGAAAATGTAAACAATAACCTAATTAACTAACATTTTCCAAAAGTCCCACCAGGGTTTTGTTTGGGACAGTACATGCTGGTACAGCGTACAGGCACCTCAGCTGCGACAACTGGTCGTAGCATAGACTGCCCATGCTGGCTGGGTAGGGGCTCACTGACCGGGAGATTAATTTTCTTTTAATTAAAAAAAGTTACATTTTTTAAGGGTGTTCTTCAGCGTTCTTCTTTAAAATGCCCTTTGTGACCTGTTGCATCTGTGCAGCTGATAATTTATATCTTCCTCTTCCACACACACGGAATTTTAATTCCTGAAGATGTTTGGACTGTGGACCATAACTGGGCAAATGAGGTAGCTGTGTGTGTGTGTGCGTGTAAGAAGTAAGTAGGTAGGGGTGTGTGTACACGTGTGTAAAAGTAGACAGGTGTGTGTGTGTGTGTGTGTGTGTGTGTGTGTGTGTGTGTGTGTGTGTGTGTGTGTGTAAAAAGCAGTGGTCTGAAGAGAGATGAGATTTCTTTACTTTGCTAGGAGTGAGTCAGAATTTGTGAGATGGCAGATGTACCCAACATTTAATTTTCACTGGAAGCGATGGATTTACAGGTTTCCAAGCAGGCAGTTAGCAGAAGTTATCAAGTAGGAATAAAAGTTCAGCAGCATTTTGATGGATTTCTTTACACTTTACTTTGTTTGAGGTTCCAATAATTTCCTTTATTTTGCATGCATGTAGCAGCAGGATCTTGAGAAGGCATAAGTAAAGCAGCATTTTGGTAGCTTTCTTTATTCTGCATGTTTGCAGTAGCAATAGATTTAATGGTCTCTGAGCAGGCAGTTTCTGAGAGAATATGTGTTAGTTTGTAGATGTTCCACTCACACGCGTATATGTGTGTGTGTGTGTGTGTGTGTGTGTGTGTGTGTGTGTGTGTGTGTGTGTGTGTGTGTAACAGGGAGGTAGGGGTGGGGGAGTATGTGCGTGTCTAAGAGGGAGGTGAGGGGGTCATACCTCTCAAATGTCCAGATTTTCACAGAATGTTCAGATTTTTGCCTCGTATTTTTGGTCTTTTTCTCATAAAATTCAGTTTTTTTTGGACATGTGCTGAGGAGGGATGATGGGTATATTGGGAAAAAGATGCTAAGGATGGAGCTGCCAGGTAAGAGGAATAGAGGAAGGCCTTAGATAAGGTTTATGGACGTGGTGAGAGAGGACATGCAGGCGGTTGGTGTGACAGAGCAAGAGGCAGAGGATAGGAAGAAATGGAAAGAGATGATCCGCTGTGGCGACCCCTAACGGGAAAAGCTGAAAGAGAATGATGATCCTGCCCATTATTTGTGGCTTTGTCCAGATTTCTTGCTCTAGTCTAGTCCAAGTCTAAGAGGCATTGGGGGGGTGTAAGAGGGAGGTAGGGTGGGTGAGTGTGTGTGCGTGTCATATCCTCTCAACTGTACAGATTTTCACAGAACGTCCAGATTTTGCCTTAAATTTTTGGTCTGTTCCTCATAAAAATTGTTTTTTTGACAAATCATTGGGAAGATCTAAGGATTAAAGTTACTAAATAATGACATGCATTTGAGTTTCAGACTTCATATCTTTCAGAAAAATTAATTCTTACACAAATCCTGTTATTCTAGCAGCTTTCTAAGTTTATAAGAGCATTATTTAAAATATGTCCCTAGTTTTGGGCCTTTGTACCCACCATTATGGCAGTCTTTGTCCAGATTCCTTGAACTGAAGTTGAGAGGTATGGTGTCTGTGACAAAAGGGGGATACTGCCAGCTCAGCTATCTGGAATTTTGTAAATAATTATATGTCATTTGTGAATATCAACATGACTCGTATAAGATACTTGCGTTACAAATGTATTAGAACTGTATGGCATGTGTATATCAAACTGTTGCTGTAGAAGTGTGTGTTGAAAAGGTTTTTTGCTAAGTGCTTGAAATGTATCCACACAGTGTACCCTACTGTAAAAGAACTGAAATGTACATGCACTATTGTAACTGTTTGATGTATGCATTTTAACAGTGGAAACTGGGATACAGGAGGTTAATCTCAGCCTAGTAAATTTTTGAAAAATAGCTGAAATTAAATTACTTTATCGTTACACAATAAAAGATATCTTTCAGTTTCAATGTAGCAAGGAGACATAATGTCTAAAGCCAGGGAGCGTTCTGAATTGTCTTGGAAGTGTTTTGTTTTATGACTTCCTCCATTTGCCAGAGATCAAAGGAAAAGCCTTGTCTGTGTGATAACCACACTGAAGAAAAGTAATCTTTTACCACACACCAAAAGGCCAGTAAATCCACAGGAACTGTAAGGAAACAGCATGAACCACACCAGGCTTTATCCTTTCTTTTTTTAATTAAAAAAATAGCAAAAGAGTTTTTTCAGCAATACATAACAAACCAGATCCTCTAGCGCCTCGGCTTCCACAGCCTTTTCACAGTATATTTCATCAACAGAACACATAATTATTTTATATTAAAAAAAAACAAACAAAAAAAAAAAGCCTTGCCTATTTATTTTTACTGGTAGATGCTAAATTATACCAGCTGCCATCAATAGTTGTTTTGGGGCCTGGGAACTAGGAGTCAGATGGCAAGAAATAATGTACTTCTGCAAGCTAGCCCAGCAATAATATTTGTGATATTAATTTGGGAAGTCTCTTAGTGACAGACAGCATTCTGTGTTCTGTCTTTGACCTGACAACAACTGGAAGATCCATTCACCACATCTGCCTTGCTCTAACAGTAAGTTATTAAGGTATAGTAATTTTCTTGGATACAGTCAGGAATATAGAAAAGCTTAATTTAGATTATTTTCTTTATTTATTTGAGAATGTCCTGCAATGTTGTTTACATATTTGCGGTGGTTTTGAACTCTGATGTCACTGTAAGTATATACTGAGTATTTTTTTGTTCTTTTATTATTTATTATTAAATATATTTAAACCTTTCATTGTGGCTGATCTTTGTGAGACATATTTGAGAGTACCTGCATATTTATTTGGTGACACTGTGGGCCACTCCTAAAAGCCTTGCTCTTGGTCAAACTACTGTTTGTATTAATAGTAACATTATACAGTAAGATTGGACACCCTTTGTTAAGGGCCTTAAAGTAGCTAATAAGGAGCTGGCTGGTGACAATGATAACTACCCTACAGACTGGGCAAAAGGGGGCATAGCTAGTAAACCTGTACCAGGTGTGTGTGTGTGTGTGTGTGTGTGTGTGTGTGTGTGTGTGTGTGTGTGTGTGTGCAAATCAAATCTCAAAGAGTGTCTATGTCGGCTAATTAGGCAGGAACATGAAGCACTGGTTGGACAGAGATGGTGCTGGAGATCTTGGCTTGGCCACTCAGCTGAGATCTCAACTCTATAGCTGGACCAGTGGGGAGTCTTATGGCAGATCAGGAGAAAGAGGGAGAAACCAGCCCCGGACTGACTGTGGTCGATGTGTGCACTTAAGGGAAATTGCACTTGATGCAGAGAGCTGCATCTAGTAATACTGTGTGTACCTTATAATCCTCTCAGTGTACGTCCCCCACTGTTGCCAGTGGTGAGGACTGAAATTCCTTGATTACTGGACCAGTGGTGGGGCGTCACAGTGTGTGTGTGTGTGTGTGTGTGTGTGTGTGTGTGTGTGTGTGTGTGTGTGTGCGTGTGTGTTGGGGGGGTGTACAAGAGGGAGGTGTGTGTGTGTGTGTGTGTGTGTGTGTGTGTGTGTGCGTGTGTAAGAGGGAGAAAGGGAGGGAGGTGGGGGTTTGTGTAAGAGGTAGGTAGCATACCCCTCAAATATCCAGGTTTTTCGAGATTGTCCAGATTTTTGCCCCATATTTTTGACTGTTCCTCATAAAAAGGATCGAAGTTGCTAAATAATGACAAACATTTGAGTTTTAGAATTCATATCCTTTAGAAAAATGCATAATAACACAAATCCTGTTATTCAAGCAATTTTCTAAGTTAATGAGAGCAACATTTATAATCTGTCCCTATTTTTTTTAGGCTTTGTCCAGATTTCTTGCACTAAGGTTTGAAGGGTGTGTGTGTGTGTGTGTGTGTGTGTGTGTGTGTGCGTGAAATGCCCTAGTTAGGGTTAGCATTTTTCAAGGAACTGAGTTTCAAGTGCATTTTTCAGGGAATTTCATTTCAAGTGCATTTTCAAGGAATTGTGAGCGTCAAGGGAAGTGACATTCACTGCGACTCGGGCTAAGTCTGTTGATAATGTGCAACTGTGTTGTTTAGCAATGGTTGTCACTACTGTAGTATAGAATTTTAAAGCAGTGTTAGTAGCACAACAGATAGCATAGTTGCATTTTGATACAGAAGGCTATGGGTTCTACTCCCACAGCATGTAGATGGGCTTGCTGATACTGTGTTGTATTTTAAGGGGGTGGGGTGCTGGTCCTAAGTATGTCCTCCTCGGGTTAAGATGCCTAGTAACTATGCACCTGTTTTCAGTTTGCCATCCATTCCCTATTGCAATATTACCAGCTTACCATTTTTTTAATGTAACAAAGACTATTTATTCTTCAAAGGTAGCAGGCACTGGATCTGTAAATGAAACACTAAAATATAAAGTTGTTTGCTAGCAGCAACAATTTCATTAGTTACAGATCTCTTTAATGTGGAATTATTCAGATGACTTTTACTTATGCAGAGATTGTGCATACTGACTGATATTGGTGGACTAATGACAGAAGTTTGAGTGGCCTTTTATAGTTTTAATGTTATAAATTGAGCGGTTTTGTCATTATTGGTTCATATGTTTTCTTTCCTTGCTTACTGGAAAAATAGGAAGATGAATCAAAGAACTTTTACATGGTCCTAAAAATATGTGCAAGTGGCCTACGATTTGAAAACAGCCCAAAGGTAAACTTAATCTGAAATAAAGTTGTAAATTACATCCAAATATATGTAATCATTGTAGAAGCAAAACAGAAAACAGTATGCACATTGAAAGTTTTGAACAGTGTTTTTAACTGGGAAGAATTAGCCAAGTAATGGAACACTGGAATGGCTGCGTGTGTGTGTGTGTGTGTGTGTGGGGGGGGGGGGGGTTGACCCAAACGCAACATATGAGTACCGCCACCTCTGTTTACAAAAAAAGCACTGCCCAGCACCATCATGAAATAAGCAAAGTAACACATAACAAGTAGAACCGGCTGCACATTGCACTGGATTTATCACAGTAAGAGAGTCACGGAGCAGGTAGCAGTTCTGGAACACAGAACATGCCAGAACAACCAGCCAGTCTGGATCACAGCACACCTAGTCCTCAGGCTGTCATTTCATAACCATCATACAATGGTGCTGCTGTAGCGTTGTCACCTCACAGTTAGACGTTGCCCGTTCGATTCTCAGTTAGAGCGTCTTCTGTGTGTCGACATGCGTGAATGGGCGTTCCTTCGTTGAAGGTTGTGCGTTAGGCCCGGCAAGCCAGCACGTGAAAATCTACTGCCAATCATTAGAGGACCGGAGTTCCGCTGTGGCGACCCCTAACCGGGAAAAGCCGAAAGACACAAAATGCAATATATCATGAACTCACTAAATCCAAGTGTAACTTCATCTTCAAAGGGCAAAGGTAATTTCTTTTGTGTGTAAATGAAGCAACTCACTATACTGAAGTATTGCTGTTATAAATGACTAACCACTGTTCTATATTACACGTAAATGTAAATACTTCCAGCTTAGGAATAAAAAAAAACAAACATAGTGTCATTTTGTACATACCCTATTTTTTCTGTGTCTGTCACACAAACTGTTTGCACTGTATCCTGAAACAAAAAGAAAACAAAATTAAGAACTGCACTGAGACTGATGAAGAAAATGTGTTATACTGGAAATTATGCACATGCACCTTAACTGCTTATTTAAAACTTGTTTACATAAACTAAGCACTTCAACATTTTCCCTCTCAGGTCTCAATTTCTAGGGTAATACTGTAGTACAGAAACAGGAAATGAGGGAGAAAGCTGCACAACAATGTTATGGTACTACATACTGTGTTACGGTCAACTCCCTTTACTTTACATTTCAAGTAGTTATTAAAGATTCATATACTTGGTATTACAATGGCAATGCTATTATCTCAGCAGGTGGCACACTTGCTTTTCATGATGAGGACATAGGAAGACTGTGGATTCTATCCCCACACAGAGCACTAGGATTCATGTTCTAATAATGATTATGCAGTGCACAATTAGGGGGTGCTACACTCCTGAGGTGCTATCCTTCAGATGACAATTTTAAACTGAAGTCTCACTTGCCTAAGTTGGTGATAGTTATGTGGATTTCAAAAACTGAATGGCAATTAGTGAAATAAGAGAATGGGCAATTTTTTTCATTTAAAAATCAAAATACAATACACTGTAAAAAATATAACAAAATACATCAGTTACAAGATTAATGCAGTGAAAAACAAACTAGCTCTGGTGACACAGAAGGATAAGGCCTTGACAATGGTCCAGGTGACCCAAACTCAGTTAGTGAGTCAGGCATTTGATGGAGCTGGCAGGGATATATGGAAGTCATTACTTTTGTTGAACAACACTTTTTTCAGCATCTGATTAGACAACAAAGTTTGGTCGGCTAAATAAATGGTTGAAACGTGTAAACAAAAGTAGCAAATCAGATGATTCTCAGGGTTAGGGAATTTATCCTTTTCCCAATTAATTGTGTTTTAAGATGTTTGCATGCGCCCAGACTGATGTTCAGTATATCCCTGATAGCATGTCAACATGAATAATGTCAATTTGGTGTTGATATTATTATGCTGATATTAGTGAAGTTCAAAAAGAAAAGTGCAAAAAAAATGTGTATGTATGTGTGTGTGTGTGTGTGTATATATATATATATATATATATATTTACACATACACACACACACATGCACACATGGTTTACTATGGTAAAGTCGAAATGGACTCGGTCGAATGATGGACTCAGTGATCCACGTCTGCGAAAGTGACAATGTCGAATTCTGACACTGTCGAAATACGTCTCGACTTCGACCTCGAAATGGGCTTTAACATGGGTCGAGATAGGGGCGAGATTTGTATTTCGACAATGTCAGGTTCGACATTGTCACCGTTCGGCCTCTGGACTTTGTGTAAAGTGGATTCCACTGGGTCTGCTTTGACTTTACCATAGTAAACCTATGCATACATACATATATGTGCTGGGGTGAAATGCTATAAAAGCTTTAACAGGGAATCCAAACTTTATGAAAGGATAGCAGAATAACAACACTCGTGAACTCCACAGCTTAGAAAATTATGGAAAATGTAATGCAGAAATAAGAAATAAGAGAGAAGGCATACTAAACTGATCTGAATACTTACTATTAAGTCCTCACACACTTATAAATATAATGCAACAGTGAACGGCATAAATATTTGGAATACACATTACATGGCATACAACCCTGGCAATGGTAAATGTTTTGAAACAAACAAACCTGTGTGTTCTCGTTACAAGCACTGTCTCTCTGGAATGGTGCCACTGCTCCAGGCATTTGGAACATTACTCCACTAACGTTTTGTGTTAGTTCAGTGATGTAGGAGATTTTGATCAGGACGGTTGCTTTAGGTGGAAGGTTACCAACACTCACGGTAAAAACATCCTTAAGCAAAGGAAATGATGTGAGTAAATGTCAGTGCCTGATTATGAAAAAAAACAGTTATATTAAACTACGACCTGATTGATGTTTTGAATTTGCTACACTTTGCTGGACCAGCATTAAGAATTTCAAACTATGTTTCATTTTAGAGTACGGATGCTGAAAAGCACTATATATCATACTTACAGTGTGTAACATCAGGAGAATATACATGAACTGTAATGTTTATTATGCACAAAATGAGATATGATTAAGTTTTAACTTACAGGTGCATCTTGATCCATGAGATACGCTCCGTGGCCTTCTTTAATTGCTTGACGATATTCATGACGTGCTTGCTCCTTTTCTTTGACCTGTAAAAGAATGCAGTACATTTTCAAACTGTCAGACTGCATCATTATATTACATCATCTTTGCTTGATGCCAGAAAAAGAAATCTACACAGTCTGCCCTTTAAGTGAATTTATCCTTCTATCCCTGTCCAATCCATCCCTTTTTCCGCTGTCATTTCTATGCCTGCCCCATGCCCTCCTGAATGCCCCCTGTGGCTTCCCTCTCCACCATGAAATAGCAGTAGTTCATTTTATGCAACCACAACCCCTCCATGAATAAGTGAAGATCCAGGAAGTGTTCAATTTCTGCAGTGAAGCTGCCCATGTCTTCTCCTACCTCTCTACTTCTCATTCAGGATGACACCTGCATATCTCACAGACATGATTTCACAGTGATGTATCACATATCAGTATCTCTTAAGGTTTATAGTGAGAAAAGCTCCAGATCCTTTACTCTTTGATTACATCCATTCAACCCATCCAGTGAACCATCCTGGCAGCTTTACTCTACCTCTGTCCAGCAGCTTGAGGCTCCTCTCATTGTGTGGCCTCTAGAAATGCACAGGTTAGCCCAAGTGTGGCCTTAACTGGCAGACAGAGAACATTGGCTCTAGGACTTTGAAACCCAGCTCTTTGACGATACATTCCAGCATCCTGTTTGCTCTACTAATGCGCTATCATACCCTCTCCTGGTGGTCCTCTCCACATGTGATCACCATTTGCAAATCCTTTCCCTGTTAGTTTGTCATCAGTACCACTTCTCTTGTTGATGCTTGAAACCAGACTTGTGATCCAAGTACAGTACTTTCTATTTGTTTGCAATGAACTTCAAGGTGGTGTAATGTACATTTAGACAGATGGCTAAGAAGGACTTTGAACTTAATTTTAGGATATTACCGACAGACAGCTTGTGAACACACGTATAGACCCCGCCTCCATAAGACAATTAAGGGCAGAGGTCTAGTCTTGAAAAAGAGCAATATAATGAGTTATCCCAGAGAGAGAGTTATGCACATCTGACAGATATTCTGCTATGAAAATAGGTTCATAGGTAGGTATTAAGCTATTGGCCCTAGGGCCTATATAGGCCTAGCCAAAAAGGTACCCTGGCTTTTGCCACCCAAAAAAAAATATTTTTCTGTACCCCTGTCAAGCAGAGCCACAGAAGTGATCCCCGGGGTAAATTTCCTATTTCCCATCCAATCATCAAGATTTTTCTTGAAGAGTGCTAATGAGGAACTCAAAAAAAATATGTTGCCAGTCTGCTTTTGTGTCTTTTTTACACATCCAGCATGCCATTTTATTTAATTACTTTATATGGAGAAATAAATATTCTGTGGATATATTTCCAAGTAAATATTTCTGAATATAAAGTAGTGTAAATTGAACTTACAGATTTCCAAATTAAACTTTTGTTATGCTCATGTTTTTATATTATCCAAGTTACTTGCAATAAACAAGTTCCAATAGTATTTTTACATATATTTGAAATGATTAAAAATTAACTTCTATACTTTAGACAGATAGATAGTAGTATATTTCTCTAGTTACAATACTTTACACATTCATTTTTAGACATTACCAAAGGACAGCAGTAAAGAACATCTTGCAAACAACATTTAAACATTTTGCACTCATTATTCTAAATAGTTTTCAGAGAGAGATACTCATTCCCACAGTACATCACTCCCACCACAATCCCCCCCCCACACACACACTATTTCAGACACCCTCTACAGAGAATATAATCTTCTACATTCTCAAAACCGAACTTTCTTACTTGTCCTCCTCCACAACATCTGTTCTAGTGTGGTACTAATTATGTGAATAATTTAACATTTGCGAATTAAAGGAATCACTGGTGATATGTCTAAAAAGAAACATTTGCATTTCTTAACCCCATGTAGTTCTCTCATTTAGAATCAGTGTGCCTAATTCAGGCTTAATTCTAGCCACCAGTCTGCCCAAAATAATAATAATAATAATAAAAAGAAGAAGAAGTGCCCTTTCACTTAGAGTAGATACCACTAATGACCCATCGGTCACTCACATGTTTCTTCCTCGTATTGGCTTCTTTTCCATTCCCATGATATACAACCCATCCATCCACAACTCATTTTTCCCATTTTTACACATGGATTTTGGGGATCACTTCAGCTGTGACAATCATTTAAAGCCAATGCTCACACCACTGTTTGGCTAGCCCTGCCCCGTGGTTGTTCTTCCATACAACAAGCCTGTATGCACACTCACAGCTATAGCCAATTTAGAATGTCCAATCCAATGAATGCATGTCTTTGGAGTGTGGAAGGAAACCAGAGCACAAGGAAAAAACCCATATGAACACAGGGAGGACATGCAGACCACAAACATAAGGCATCCATCCAGCTGAGAATCGTACCAGATAACCTCTTGCTATGAAGCAACAAGACTACCTGCTGCACCAACTTCGTTCCCACAAACTAGAAATTCACAAATATGCCTCTACTCCTTCCTCGGTGTAACAGTTAGCTAAATGTATTCCAGCCTCCTTCCTATTCAGTGCCATCTTCCAGCTTCCCTCTCTCTGCATGTCACCCGCATTAGAACTTGTCAGAAGCCAGTCCCTTAGTGCTAGAAGCCAGCTAGCTACTTGGAGAGCTCCCCACATTAAACGATTTCAGATACAAGCACGTCACTGATCCCCATCACTATAGTGAGGGTAGCAGTGACTGTTCCCTCTTTGGTCTCATATTTTCGTGTGCATCAGTCTATCTATGGTATCTGTTATGTATGAAGGAGGCAATGGTATCAGTAATTTCCCTTCACAAAGATAACAAATCTGCAGTAACAGAATATGGGTTAACCATAGTGCTTGCTGTTTGCAGCAGGTGTAGAGTTCTCATTTATTGATCCTTGCTATGTGATATGCTATTTTCACACTAATATCACAACAGTTAAGCACATAAAAGCAAATAATCCAACAAAAATGTGTTTCTAACTTGAGAGCACACTTTAATTAATTCATTTAAGTTAACTGATTGTGATTAATCAACTGAATGGTATATAATAAAGGGGGAGGAAGTGTGTAAGGTTTTGTATCTGAAGTTCCGTTTGTATTGAGTGTGAATAAAGGGAACGAAAGCGCTTATAACCTTACCCTGCCTGGTGTCTGGTTCTTTTCAAGGAGAAGGTATCCTATTTTCACACTACTAAAAAATAAAAAATTCAGCAGCATTGGCATATTAAAGCTGAACACCTTCAGGAATGCATGGATCATGCAATCCCAAATAAAACCAAGACCCAATCCTCCAAAGGCAGACGTCCTGTCTGGTGGACCCCAGCCATAAACAAACTATACAATAGAAGGAGGAAGCTACTACATGATAGAGCAAAATCCCAAAAAGGGAAGGCATCTCTGATCAGTATTAGCAAAAAACTACGGGCACTCATAAAATCGTCTAAGGCCAGCTCCGAGAGAAAAATTGCACAGGACACTAAGGATAATCACAAGGCTTCCTTTAGTTATGTTAGGAACATTGGTGGGAATTCCCAGATATGCTCAGAATTAGTCCAAAAAAATACACCGAACCCACAGACATTGCCAACATCCTAACTGACAGGTTCAGCGCAAACTCCCCCCCCTCACAACCAAAAGGGCGAATATCTATCCCAGCAGAGTGCTGTCCCCCTGACATCTCAGATGCTCAGGTAAGAGCCGCCCTCTCCAAAGCAAAAAACACAGCATCAATGGGACCAGACGGTGTCCTGGGCTGTGTCCTACATGAACTCCAAGAAGAGCTAAACCCAAACATAAAACTACTGTTTAATCTCAGCCTTACTACAGGATATGTACCCAAAGAGTAGTGTACAGCAACAGTGGTCCCTCTCCACAAAGGTGGTGCCTCAACGGATCCTGGAAACTATTGCCCCATAAGCCTGATTAGCTTGGTCTGCAAAGTTATGGAAAGGATCATCATGGACCTCATAAATAAAGATATTGGGGACCTACAGACACTGGATCCTACCCAGTTCGGCTTTGTTAAGGGCAGATTCTGCCTCTTAAACCTGGTCGATTTCTTTGAAACAGTCACCAAGGCCATTGGCAAGGGGAAGGTGGTCCACGCAGCCTACCTGGACCTCGCAAAAGCCTTCGATACAACACCCCACTCGGGTATTATAGATAAGCTCACCAGCTTAAACATAAACCCCTATGTCACTAGATGGGTTGCAAACTGGCTCAAGGACAGAACCCACATGGTTAGAATTGCTGGAGCCATGTCAGACTCCAAACCAGTTACAAGTGGCGTCCCACAAGGCTCAGTCCTGGGACCTCTCTTGTTCGGTATATATTTCTCGAAGGTACAGGCAAACACGGAAGGACTGTGGCTGACCAAGTTCGCAGATGACTGCAAACTGGGCGCCATAATCGACTCTCCAGCCAACACAAGCATCCTCCAAAAGGGCATCATAGAAACAGACAACTGGTGCCAGAGCCATGGCCTCAAGCTAAACGCCAAAAAGTGTATAGTCATCCCCTTTGGCAAAAACAAAGTGCCCACAAATTACCACATAGGTAGTAATCCATTAAGTACAGAAGAAGTAATTAGGGACCTGGGGACCCAAGTTGATAGCAATCTCTCATTTGACAACCACGTGGCCAAAGTGGTTAGAAAAACATTTTATATAGCCCACCTAATCATGAAGGGATTCACATCTAGATCAGGGGACGTCATTGTGCCTCTTTATTCATCCCTCATCAGGCCCACAATTGAGTACAATGCCCCTTTTGGGATGTACCTTACCAGACACCTGCAGCAACTGGAAAGACCCCAAAAGTACCTCACCAAGAGGATCAAAGGGCTCAAACAGATGCCATATGCTGCCCGGTTAAAGAAACTCCAGCTCTACTCAGTGGCATACCGCCTGCTCAGAGGCGATCTGTGCCTGACGTATAAAGCCATATCCAACCCGGGATTAATGGACATGCTGTACCTCAGAAAATCCAAATCTCGAGAGACTTGAATCTCAGCAATGAAATAAATAGGACATGCTGGAGGGACAGATTCATAACCCAGAGGCTCCCTTCACTCTGGAATAAAATCCCAGTCCAGGTTAGGCAGAGTCCCTCATTGATTCTCTTCAAGAGGAATCTTGATGAGTGGATGGGAGATCGTAGGTTTACCCCGGGTATCACTTCTGTGTCACTGTTAGACAGAGGCACAGTATACTAACCTTGAAAAAGGGCATAGCAAAATTAATTTAAAATGGGTGGTGAAAGCCAAACACACTCTGGCTAGGCTTATAAATGCCCTAGGGCAGATAGCCTAGTATGAACCTATGAAAGCTGGTGGTATTAAAGCCTGTCACAAGAGTCTTCTCTAAATGATAATGCAACAATACAGTTTCAGATAACCCAGCTTTTTATTGGTAAATGTCTGCTTCTAACTCAAAACAATTATGAAACAGGTCAGAGCTCCTAACTCTGCGCAGTAAGCCTCAGGTGGCTATCCCAGTGAGCTATGTATTCCTAGTACTAGCAGTGGAATGTTTACACCACCTAATCGACTAAGATGCCCTGAAGGAATACTGGTAAGTGTTTACCCATTCCCATTCTGTGGTACGTCTGGCCCACACCCCCCATTCTCCTACACCTCACTCCAGTTTTCCCACCTCCATTATGGGATTGACTTCAACATGTGCATTCCTAGTAGCTATGGCACAGTGAACTTACAAGATGGCCTAAAGTTTTACAAAGTTTATTCCTTACTATGCACTAGGTTTGTTCTTTTACCTTCACTCATGAAACATCTACTACTATCCCATGCTTTAGCCATTTGATTTTCAGTTTTACTGGATTATGCAAATACACAAACATACAGAAAAATAGATACAGATGCACACAAGCACACACACATATATATATATATATATAGGAGCGCTACAAAATCCTGAAAACCCAAAATCCTGAAAGTTAAAAATACTGAATTTCATAATACTGAAAACACACAGGGTAAACACTTACTATATTCCAGCTCAAGTACACACAGAAACATATTATCCTTCAACCATAACAGGGTGGCAAGCCTCACAGCACCCTCACACCCCCTGCTGCTTAAATATACCAACTTCGAGATTGCACTTCACTACACTACGTGCAATCTCAGAGTTTATATATTTAAGTATCGGGGTGTATATATATATATATATATATATATATATATATATATGCATACATACACATACCACTATGCCCAGATTAACCAGGTTCCTATAATCAGAAAATCCTCTCCACTGAATCCTAAAGATTGTTGACAGAAATTCCATCCTTGTTACCCCGACTTCTTACCTAATTGAGGAAATGATGGAGGTTTGCATTTCTCTAAACAAATCTCCACGGTAGTTAAAAATCCATCCAATTACAAAGTTACAGCTTAAAACTTAACCAGTGCTGTGCCTGTATAGCCCTCATAAATAGGATATTCCTTGCTTCACCTTCCTGTTCCAAAATAACTACTAGTCTGACTCCCCTGTTAGCTAAATTAACTTTAATTCCAATTCCTTCCATTTTGACATATATCATACAGTGGTTATCAAGCAGTCTACTCTGCTTTGTGCAGCTCTTCAGTACTTATTAAAATGTGGTACCATAAACTTCCTCTAAACCTCTAAATAATATGCTTACGTTATGCTTCACTGAGCCTCTCCTCTATCCATAGAAGGGCTGACAGCCATTTTCCTTAGCCTTGCAACCCACCCACTAAATGGGTTAAAAGGTAGAACTTGAACTGCATACAGTACTTGAAGGAAGACAAATATCTTAAGAACTAAAACCATTTGTCCCAAATCCAATTAGACCAATTCAGATCTCTCTAAATTATCTTGACATTTGTTACACGGTTGCTCGTACATCTTTTGTACACTGAGCTCTAACGTGAGACCCAGATAAATCACTAAATGCCAAAACTGATCTTGTTCTTTCATAGCTATGATCATAAAAGTATTCCTAAGTTTGCTTTCATTTGCTTCTCGCTGACTGACCCAATCAACTACAAGGCCCTTTTGAAGGTTACATGGACAGCAGAAGCAAAGCAAGTCTTTAGGTTATTAAAATATATGCTCTGTTCAGAATCAGTATTACTGTCTCCAGAATTATCTAAGCAATTCATAACATCCCATATGCTACAAAAGTAGAAAACTCAGCAATGCTGAGAGGCAGACTTTGGCTATTGAGGGACAGCAGCTTGCTATGGGCCCTCACCACCCCAAATTATTATTTACTGGGTAGGGAATTAATGTTATTTACTGCAATGCACTTCTACAGTGATTTTATTATTTGAAAAAATTAAAGTTAAAATTATCCAGATGGGCTGTGACCCACTAGCCTTATAATTTTAGAACTCCGCATAATCCAGACCACAGTCATTTGACTGTGGTTGGGCTGCTTAGGGCTTAAGTTACAACCCATCCAACTTTGCTAAAACTCATAGCCCTATGACTGGGGAAGTCATGTGGCATACTGACTACTGAGAATGGGAAGTAGACAGCTTGTTTTGGTGTTAAGAAAACATCTGAAGTTGCCCTTACTTAGGGTGCATTAAGGAACAGAAATGCAGAGTTTTTGGTCTGAAGCAAGTAAGTAAACCAGAAAGAGAGAGAGAGAGAAACACTCAATGACAACTAAAAAGGGGCAAGCATTTCTAGATGTTTATCATTACTACTGCCTCTTGACAGAGTCAGACTCCCAACCTCTAAGTCTACAGAAGGTACTAAAGAAGAGTTTCCAAAAAGCTATGTGTGAAGAACAAAGGCAGCCTGGAAGGTGACCCTGAAACCTAGAAAATGGACAAGAGTTGTTATCCTGTAGAAACAGAAACTAAGACAGTTGGCAATGTTTGTATGGCAAAGGGAAAAGGCTGCTATCTGTAAGTACTCTTTATTGGTCAAGTCTGAGAAATACTAAAATTGTATGAACTGAAAAGAGGGCATGTGAACTAAATCTGCGTGCATTGCTGTAAATAAATCTGGATTTATGTGAAGCTGCATGTACAACAGGATTTGTTGAAACATATTAGAAGTGTGTTCATTACTATCTTACTTTCTGGGTTATTACTCCAAACCTTTTGCCAAAAAAGTTAATTCATTTGTTTATCCTTGTAAATAAATGTCAAATAAAAAATGAAAAGCTGGTTGCAAAGACGGTTGTTACTGCTGCAAATACAGCAAGTCACTTTGGGAACCTGAGAGGGTCTATATTATATGTTAGAAGTTTGAAAACTTCTAATGTTAAATAATCAAATTTAAATGTTCGAAGTTTCAAACATAGAACATATTAAAAAAAAAAAAATGGAACTTGCCTGACTAGTAAGGAGGGGGCAAGCCCCAATGCACCCCCACACACCCCCCACTCTTTAAATATACCAACTCCGAGATCACACTTTAGTGTGGTAAACAGAAGATTTCACTTACTGCACTGCAGTGCGGTCTTGCAGTTGGTAGAGTTAAAGAATGGGGGTATGGTGGGTGCAGGGGGGCTTGCCCCCTGCCTACAACCATTAGTTTTGTTTTTTGTTTTTTTTTTAACATATGTTCGAAGTTTTATAACTTTGAACATTTAAATTCGATATTTTAACGTTCGAAGTTATAAAACTTCAAACATATGATATAGACCCACCTGAGATATTGGAGCAACTTCAACTGCAAACAAATAAAGTACAATTAAAAAAATAAAATAAAATAAAATAAAGTACAATTAAATGTTTAAGCTGTAAGCATACAACAAAAAAATACATTGAGTATATGCAACAGCTGTGCAAGATAAATCAAATTCAGAGTGCAAACACAAGTGGGGAATATGACTCAGACTCACTGTAACAATGACTTGTATGCATGTACAGTCAAAGATTCATAGACTCATACTGAATATGATTCAACGGATCTACTTCACAAGCTCGAAGTTTCAAAACTTCGAACTGCAAATGGTTGACACCATAAGATCGAAGTTTTGAAACTTTGAAATTGTAATGAAAAAGTAAAAACAAAAAAAATGTTTTTACAGTTTTGCAGGGGGGCAAACCCCCTTCACCTGCACACCCCCTGCTAAGTAAATATACCAACTCTGATCACACTACAGTGAGGAAAACATTACATTTCCCATTCCACACTGTACGTCGATCTCCATTCAAAATGAAGTTTCAAAACGGCGATCTTATGGTCTCGACCATTTGCAGTTTGAAGTTTTGAAACTTCAAGTGTGTGAAGGGAATCCAATTCAACATGGTCATGAAGGAAATGCAAAGCGTGTTTGAAAAGACAACAATATGCAGATTTGCGCAGTGCAGTTTTTTAGGTGTAGAGCTAAGCATGTTATGCAGTAATGTGGGATTTCAGAATGCAAGCAAAAACTAGACTTCAAATGTTTCATTTCAAATTTTTTAGACAACATGCTGACTTGATAATCTTCAAGATGTCCCACTGATTACAACATATGATTATACTTAAAAACATATACACTGACGGGATGGCCAAATAGAAAGATAAAAAGTTGCAATACCAATTCAAGTGGATTGAGCATTTCATAATAAAATTCATGAATCATAAAGATTGCTGTTCAAATCCAAGAGTGATTGAGCCAAAAGCAATTATGTAACCAAACAATGGAAAGAATATGTAAAGCACAAATGGATAATAACGAGTATGAAAAAGGGCATATGATATAATATTTTGCCTGGAGGGTATCAGTGGTTTGACAAAATGAACTTATAAAATTCCTGACTACACCCTGATTACCTGTTTACCATACTGATATGCACTGGAGGATTCAAGGGGGGTGGCTTGGAGTGAGCATTCAATTTAAGCTCACCAGTCTGGGTGGGATGGGGGCAGTTCACTCACTGATTTAGTGATCTCTTCAGGAGCATACATGTACTGCACACATCAATGAGCATAATGATCCCTCTGCCTCAAAAAAATCATTATCTTGGTGTGGAAATGGCATATCGGGGAGCAAGCATATAGCGTCCACGAGGGCTGGCTGCAGGGAGGCACCCAGGAGCACAAACAAAAACAATCCACAGGAGTATCTGGAACAAGGGAAAGACAAGTTCCTGTCAGTAAAGCAAGTGAGTGGAAAGTGTATGGGGGGGGGGGCAAGGTGAACTGATACCCAACCCAGCACTCAAATGTCAACAGACAGAAGACGGGATGGAGGAATGGAAACTATACAGCAAAAGTGATCCTACTTGAATGTCTACTATTATGAGTTACACAACTACACTAGGTTTTTCATATGGAACTACCACTGTTACAGTAATCATCACTAAAAGAATGATTCCCAAAGCTTATTATGTATGCGGCAGACTGGTTACCTCTAAGGAGTGGGGTGCTGAAGGTCCTGCAGGATGGCTAACATGAATCCAGCTCTGACTCTGTACAGAATGTCCAGTCTGTAATGCTTATGGGATGTGTGGACAGATGACTAGTTGGTTGCTTCCAGGAAAACCTAAGGTATCCCCCCCAATCAACAGTGGCTGCTGTGTTTCTGATTGAATGTCACCTAACAGGTCCTGCAGAGTTGTAGCTAGGGTGGGGGTAATAAGGGCAGCCACCCTGGATACAAGGTTTTAAGGAGATTGCAAATAACAGATATCAATCAGTAGGTAGTGCAGTACCAGGATTCCTTTCTGTACTGGCATTTCTGAACACCTATACAGAAATGAATGTCGGTACTGCTTTTGTGGTTATTCAGCACTTCCTGTGTGGTATAAGTTATAGCAAGTCACATGCTGCAAAATGCAGCAAGTGGTTGTTACAGTTTTAAAAGCAGAAAATACACAAGAGTTTTTTTTCCCTGAAGTAAAGTCTATATACACTTTTTTGCTCCTCAACTTAAAGTTGAGAGGGGTGCTACTAGATTGAGGGATGGCACAGGGCACTAAAATAGCTATCTACAGCTCAGGATACCTGCAAAGTCTTACCATAAGCTGCTCAACAAAATGCAATACAGTGAGGAAATCATTCAGTAATGGTTTGTTTTGAGACTGGACTTTCCTCTTTAGCGATCCTGATTGTATCAGAGACTTGCTCCACATTCAACATATCCTTGTTTTTTATGCAAATAACACATTAATTTTTTGTGAACATCCAAGAAGTGTAATATTTTTTCTCCTTTATTTTGAGGGTAGGGAAAATATATTGACAATGGAGCAGACTTATTCAATTGCAGCTCTGTGACCACCTTAGCCATAAATTAAGAGGACTTGTACATCCACTCTTTGTGATAAACTGAGAGTTTCTTTATAAATTAAGTCATGGAGGTCAGATATTATCCTAGAAGATTTCACTGCAAGCAACAGGGCCATTTTCCATGTTAGTAATTTAGGAAGCACTCTGACAGTTGGTTCAAAAGCATGCTATATTAGCTTTTATAAAATCAATTTCAAGTTCCATGACAAACCTCATTTCATGGTGGTCCCACATGTAAAAACCATTTAAGAAACTATTTAACTAGAAGCAAGTAAGCTAAGGGTGGGGTGATGTCATAGACAGACAGGCTGATATAGATAACAAATGTAGCTTCACTGACTCGTATACTAAGTCCTGTATCAAACAGCTGAGACAGTTATTGCAGAATCAAAGACATTTCCACTGCATCTTCCTCCTTTGGCACTAGAGGGAAAAAATCTATTCTATTTATCTAGACAGGATTTCCTTATACCTCATCTTCTGCTACCATTATTACATTTAGCACTCCATCTGAGAAGCAGTGAACAAAAAGTAGCAAAGTCAAATCATCACTCCTGTTCTGAGTGTGGACAAGACTGAGTGTACCTATGACCCTTTGAGCTGAGTTAACAGATACACATGCTGCAGCGAAAAAGAGTATTCCCTTGCTATCTCCAAAAGGATGCTGTGATGTTATGAGGTAGTGCCATCTGTGCCAGGGAGAGTTAGGCAGTATATGTGTACATATGCCAGCACAGTTAGCTGGGGTTTTGTAAATAATTTTATGTTATTTGACCATCACACTGACTTGTACAGAAGGTTGAGTTTGAGTTAAAATATATTTGTAAAGTTACTTGTGTTAAAAATGCATCAACAGTAGGTCCAGCTGAATAGACAGAATGTATGCATGCATATTAAGTTGTATTGTTGTAACTGATCAAATGTATGTTTATCAGAGAACCCTGGAAGGGTGGAAAGTTTGAAATTGTGTTATAGCTTTCAGATGCTGCCACAGATCTTAGCAAAGCTCTGTCTGTGTATTGTACCAGAGTCAGGTGATCAGAGGTGATGTCATTCTCTAACCAGCATCTGGTTTCTTTGGAACTCTCACAGCAGCACTTTGGAATCTGACAGGAAAGATTTCTGACAGGATAAACATCTCACACAGACAAAGAGAGAAATCATCTGGCTTTTGCTGTGGTAAATCTTGACGAGTGGATGGGAAACAGAAAATTCACCCCGGGGATAACACCAGTGGCTCTACTCGACAGAGGAGCTGGGAACTAAGGTCAGGTGGTACTATGCCAGGGTAATCCTATGGCTAGGCTTGTAAAGGCCTCAGGGCCATTAGCCTACTACACACCTATGAACCTTTGAACTCAGCACACATCAGCTTGCTTTGTTTAGTAAGTAGTCAGGGAACAGTAATATTTTTTTGTCTGTCAGGGACATTTAGTAAGAACAGTTTTGTATAGTTTTCTGCATCTGTGAGAAACTATCCAACTGTATTATTTTTTATATCTCTGTCAATGAAAAGTACAGTTTTGTACCTACCATAAATGTAGATGTTTGAGTGTTCACCCTGCTGCAGTCATCACACTTGGGTTATCCTGCTGTCAGGCAGTCCCACAGTCGGCCTGAGTTCCAAAGTCTTGGTCCGGCATTGGTTGCTGTCGCTTCTTCCCTGATGTCAGTGCGCCAGGGGGTATACAAGAGGCATTCAACGCCATTTTCTTCAGTTTTTCTTGCCGCAGATGTCAGGTGCCCCCAACAGGTAGGCAATATATATATATCTAGATAAAAATACAACAATACCTTTAGGCACAAGCAAATACACCACAGAGGTTGTATAGGATAGTATGATATAGATAAGTTTAGCTAGTTCACAGGGGATGGAGGGAGGGTAACCTGGACTGCAGCAGGGTGAACACTCGAACATCTACATTTATGGTAGGTACAAAACTGTACTATGTTCATCTTGTTACCCTGCTGCAGTCATCACACTTGGGTTGAATCTCAAAGCTAAGGATGGGAGGTGGAGTTAAACAGGGTTAGAAAAAGCTAGTAGGCCCTGCAAAACTGCAGTGGCAAAACTAGCTCTAGTCTTAGAATATAGAGTTAAGTGATAGTGTTTGGTGAAGGTGTGCATTGAACTCCAAGTTGCAGCTTCCAGAATATCCTTGGTTGGCACTCCCCTGAGAAAGGCTGCTGATGTAGCTGTAGCCCTGGTGGAGTGGGACCTAATGTTAGCAGGTACCGGTTTCCCATGATGCATGTAGCAGAAATGTATGCAATGCCCTATCCATTTAGAAATGGTCTGTTTTAAGATAGCTTTTCCTTGTGATCCTGTAGCATAGGCTACAAAGAGCTGGTCAGATTTTCTGAAAGCCTTAGTTTTATCCAAGCAGTAACGTATTTGCCTGTGAATGTCCAAAGAGGGCAGGAGTCTTTCTCCTTTGTTCTGGGGATTTGGGAAAAAGGTGGGCAAATGAATGGTTTGGTTTAGGGCCACACTGGATATCACCTTAGGCATAAAGGAAGGGTTAGTTCATAGAGAGACTCTGTCTTGATGAAAAATGAGGAAAGGCTCCACTGCCATTAGTGCCTGTAGCTCTGAGACTCTTCTAGCTGAGATTATTGCTAGTAGCAGGGCAGTTTTCCATGAAAGAAATTTTAAATCAGCTGAAAAATCTGGTTCAAAGGGCGGCAGTGTAAGCTTTTCCAGAACAAAGTTGAGATCCCAAGTAGATGTTGATGCTCTCCTTGGCAGTCTTATGTTCTTAGCCCCTTCTGAGGTACTGTCTTAGGAGTGGATGTGAGAATAAAGGAGGATCCATGTTGTAATGAGCTGAAATTGCTGAGGCGTGGATCTTAATAGATGAAAAGGTAAGTCCTTTGTGCAACATCTCAGTTAAATATTGTAGAATCTGAGGAATGTTTGGATCAAGGGGATTTTGGCCTTTAGCCTGATTCCAGGTGCAAAATCTTTTCCATTTGTCTGAATAGGTTTTCCTGGTGCTGGACCTCCTGGCCTCCAGAATGACATCCATAACAGCTTTGGATAGAGGTGTTGGCTGGTTGTTTAGGAGTCCATACGCTTTTCAGGTACCATTGTGATTTCCTCATATGCAGTTTTGCAAATGGTAGTAGTAGTATGCAAGATGCCATGAATCCCAAGGCCTGCAGAATTTTTCTTGCAGGGAGTTGGGTCTTTGTTGCCATTATTTTGAAATATTGAGTCAGCTGTTGTTACTTGTCTGGCGTGAGATAAGCCATCTGGGCCATTGTATTCAAGGTGGCACCCAGGAATATTATGTTTTGTGAGGGCACTAGTTTTGATTTCTTTTCGTTTACTGTGTACCCTAGGCAACTTAGAAGGTGTTTGACAAATGCCAGATGCTTTAAAAGAATGTCCTTGCTTTCTGCTTGAATAAGGCAGTCGTCCAGGTATGAGTATATTTGAATTCCTCTTTGTCTGCAGTATGCAATTACTGGTGCCAGGCATTTTGTGAAGACCCTGGGCGCAGTAGATAAGCCAAAGGGCAGTGCAGAGAATTGATAATGCGTTGAACCTGCAATGAAGCGGAGGTATCGTCTGCAATTTTGTCTGATAGGGCATGCAGGTATGCCTCCTTGAGGTCCAACGTTACTAGCCAAGCATTCTTGCCCAGCATGGGAAGAAGCTGCTGTAGTGTTAGCATCTTGAATTTTGGTACTTGCAGATAGGTGTTCAGAACTGAAAGATCCAGAATGGGTCTTCATGCTTTGTCTTTTCTTGGGACTAGAAAGAGTCTTGAGTAAAATACTTGTCCTTGCTCCTGTGTAGGTACCTGTTGAATGGCTCTTATGTCCATGAGAGCTGTAATTTGTTTTTGTGCCTCTGCCCATTGATTTAGTGGCAGGTTTGGCATTCCTTTTATCCTTGGCAAGGAATGAAAGTGACATCTGTATCCTTGAGAGACAATGTTTAGGACCCATTTGTCTTTTGTGATGATGTGTCAGTTGTCTGCAAAAAATGCTAATTTTCCTCCCAAAGGAGCTGCCAGGAGAGATTTGCTTGGTAGTTTGAGGATTGAGTCATTGTGTTTGTCTTCTGCTAGCTTGGGACCTGTCTTCTCCTCCTTTCTTGGTGTCGGAGGGGCCTAACGAAGATGGCTGCATTGGCCTAGTAGACTCCGCTTGAGAATCCGCAGCTGTCTGGGGTTCCAGTTCTGCGGTCATCAGGGCTGCGTAGGCGCCTCACTGAAAACTGGAGAACCGGCGACAGGCCCAGCGGAGGCCTCGGAGTCTGGCTTGTTCCTAGGCTGCCTGTCCTTATCCTTGCATTTTTTATACATGCCGGTCGTCGGCTGCTCCGACGGCATGATATAATTAAATTTCCTACCAAAATAATGTCGCACGAAGTCAAAACGGCGTTTGATAGTTCGTTTATTAAACCTTGCACAAAACCGACAACCTGTGATGTCGTGGTCTGGGCCTAGGCAAGGAATACAATAAGAATGGAAGTCCTTATGAGGTATTTGCTTCCCACAAGAAATGCAATTGTTAACTTTTTCTGACATCGGACTGAGGCAAGAAAAGGTTCCCCAATGGGGTACTTAGCTTTATTGAAGACTTCGGACTGAAATTCGAATCGAAAATCTCAGGTGTCGGCCGACCGGCACTTGCGAACTGCTTCTGCTTCGGGCACCGTGCGGCAAGAAAGACTGAAGAAAATGGAGTTAGATGCCTCTTATATACCCCTGGCGCACTTACGTCAGGGAAGAAGCGACAGCAACTGACGCCGGACCAAGACTTTGGAACTCAGGCCAACTGCGGGACCGCCTAACGGCAGGGTAACCTGACTGCAGCAGGGTAACACGATGAACATCTCTGTTCTTTACTGTATTCATTATTCTCCTGTTTTCTGTTTTATTATTTATCATTAAATATATTAATACCTCTCATTGTGGCTGGTCCTTTACAGAATGCTTTTATCTTAAGAGTACTTATGCTTGCTTTAATAACATTGTGGCCACTCCTGAAAACCTTGCTGCTTTGGTCACACCCTACCAATTGTATTATATTAATTTTACACAGTATAATTGGGTACCCTTTCTAAGAGCCTTAGAGTAGCTGACTGGTCGTAGCATGTTTACCCTAGAGTCTGGGCAGAAAAGGCCATAGCTAGTAAATCTGTGCCAGATTTTCCCAGGTGTGTATGTGTGTATGAAACTCAAATATCCAAGTTTGTGTGTCACCTACTGAGAACAGGGATACAGAGCTCCAAAGTGGTCAGTGTGGAGTTTTGTGTGGGTCTGGAGAGGGGAGTCCAGACCTAGGTCTGGAGCTTGCTTCTGTGTGCTGTTAAGGGAAATAGTGCTTGGTGCAGGGAGGTGCATCTGAAAATAATGTGTGAATCCATCTTTGCTTTTAGTGACCATCCCTCACCAGAGTCAGTGGTGAGGATTGCATCTCCTTGATTGCTGCCCTGAAGTAGGGACCCATGACATATTGGCAGCAAACGGGTGGGATATTAATTCAACTTCAATAGCCAGTGGGCAGTTCTCCCTGAAGGTATATGTGCTCTCAGTAGCCGCAATGTTAATGTACAGAGTTTCATTTTCACAACAGTTTTATTTATTTTTGTTAGTTTAGTTTAGTCAGGTAAAGCAGGCAAGAATGTCAGCAGAGGATTACAGCAAGTTGAGAAAGAACCAGTTGGCCAAGGTTTGCAAAGCCAAAGGACTAGTACATGCCAACTTGACTAAAGAGGAAATGAGTTCAGCCTTGGTCACAGCTGCAGCACAGACCAGCAACCCAGAAGACAACCAGCCTTGCGATGGGGATGTGCAGTCTTCAGAAACAGTACCGTTCACTTTTTCCTCAGTGGCTTAAAAATCCATCTGGAGTTAAATTGACTTGAACTGGAACCCAAACGACTGGAGAAGCAGATGGAATTACAATCAGAAGAGAGACTGTGGTGTCTGGAGGTGGAAGAGATTGTGGCATTCGGAGGCTGAAGAATATGAGAAACAGCACCAACATGAGAGGGAAATGCTGACTTCCAACAGGGTCATGGAGGTAATGGGGAAGGGAACACCCCAGAAGCAATAAAGGTCAGTAAATTTCTTCAAGCCTTACAAAGGGTGATGATTTTGTTAGTTTTATTTATGTATTTGAAAAGGTATGTAAACAGTAAAATGCTGACTAAGGGCTCGGGTATGGTTCCGGACTCCCTTACTTCACAGCAAAGCTGTAACTACTGTTTCTAAATTATCTGATACCGATTGCTTAAACTATGATAAAGTTAAACAATGTTTACTGGAATGTTTTAAGTTAACAGCTGAAGCTTACAGAAAAAAGTTTTGTGAACATAGATGCAATGCAGATGAAAGTGGATCTGATTATACTGCTGAGTTAAGCACTTATTTTCATAGGTGGATGAGTGGGTGTCAGGTCACTACTTTTGAAGGACTGTCAGACTTTTTGGTGAGAGAACAAGCCTATAGCACTTTGCCTGAAGACACGAGACTCTGGTTGACAGACTGGGAGTGTAACTCTGCAGAGGAGAAAAGAAGACCTCTACTTAGCAAGCAGGGCATCACTGCACAAGAAGGGGATACCCAGAGCTGCACATGGTTATAGGGGAACCAAGCAGCCTAAACCACCCCAAGAGAGTACACCAGCAACAGGGGAAGCCACGAGTTCAGGTGCATGGCCAGGGGCAAGGCCTAGATATCTTAAACGTAACCAGAGGGGCCATGTAGCAGACAAATGTCCACTGAGGGAAGTTGGGGAACAAAATTGAAGAAGCCAGCAAGTGGGAAAAAACAGCATGCCAGTGGTATGTTGTCTGGAGACAACAAGGGTACCAAATTATCACTGAAGTTTGTATCCTGTCTTTGTGGAGAGAAGACAGGCCACTGCTAAGAGAGAGACAGCCCCTGACATAACTATTGTGAAGCCTGCAGTACTTAAAGAGGAGCAGTACTTGCTTGGGCAGTCCACACCAGTCAAAGCTTTAGGAGGGACCCCATTATAAATACCTTTGTCCAGGGTTCACGTTGACTTGGAGGCTGGAAAAGGAAGAAAGCAGGTATGTGTGTTTTAGGATATCCCTGCAGATGTCTTGATAGGGAATGATTCTGATAATGCAGTACCTTGTGTGCATGCAGTTACATGCAATCAAGCTTGGAGAGAAGCATGTGGGTCAAGTAACCTTGGGGAGAACCAGACAGACCCCACACCTGAAGATGGGGCTGGTGAGGTGGCTATTTCAGGGAGGGAGCTATCCTGCAGCATTGAGCCTGAAAGTAAGCCACAGTTGCTGGTAGGTACTGATGTTCCCCATGGACAGGGTGACTGCAAGGGCAGAGGTGAGTGGTAGTACCCAGGCTGACAGTGAGGCACCGTTGTCAGAAGAAACCTGGCTTCCTGTGGAAAGGGAGTTGGGAAGGGTCACAAAGTTAGAATTGGGACAAACTCAGCTTTCGGACCCTACATTATGAGGCTTGAGGGAGGTAGCTAAGGACGCATCTGATTCTCAAGGAAAAGGGGAGTATGTATACTGAAACAAAGGGTTACTGTATAGATAGTGTTGCCCTGAGGAAGAGCTAGAGGGTGAGATAATTTAGCAGTTACTAGTGCCCAGAGCCTACAGTCTGGCACTTCTAGCCATAGCCCATTACACTCCTTTTGCAGGTCATATGGGCATAAAGCACACCAAGAGACCTATTATGCTGAACTTTTATTGTCCTGGGATTTCAAGGGATATAACAGGGTACTGCAGGACCTGTGAGCAATGCCAACAGGTAGGCAAGGCAGGGGACAAGGTCAAAGTTCCTTTGATGCCTTTGCCTGTGACTGAGTCGTTTGAGGATACCTATGAATATTGTGGGGCCTCTGAGTACCTCCATGTTCCACAGGGAAGAAGTGTATCCTGGTGGTAGTAGATTATGCGACTAGGTACTGTGAGGAGGTGGCTCTGTCCTCTCAGCAGGGTAGGTTTCCCAAAAGAAATACTGACTGACAGAGGTGCCACTTTCATGTTAGACCTGCTGACTTGTCTGTGGAAGCGTTGTGGAGTGAAGCACCTAAAAAACACCCCCAGACTAATGGTCTTGTGGACAGGTTAAATTCTACGCTAAAGACCATGCTACAGGTGTTTGCAGACCAGTTTAAGAGAGAATGAGACAAATATTTGCCCATCTGTTTGCATATAGAGAGGTACCCTAGGAATCAACAGGTTGTTCACCCTTTGAGATGTATGGTCACAGGGTGAGGGGGCCTTTAGATTTGATTCATGATGAGTGGGAGGGTGAGTGTGAAT
This sequence comes from Protopterus annectens, assembly GCF_019279795.1. NCBI lineage: Eukaryota > Metazoa > Chordata > Ceratodontiformes > Protopteridae > Protopterus > Protopterus annectens. The sequence goes on from NC_056736.1 coordinate 678,278,357, forward strand.
CCCACAAGGAAATCTGTTGTGGCATATGTCCTAAACTTCAGGACAATGCTTATGGAGCTCATGGGCTTGACCCAGGAGAACCTAGCAGGAGCCCAACAGCAGAAAAAGGTCTGGTATGACAGGAATGCCTGAGTGCGAGAGCATGCTGTGGGACAGCAGGTTAAGGTGCTTATTTCTGTCAGACACAAAAAGATGCAGATAGCTTGGTAGGGACCCTTCAAAGCAGTAAAGATGGTCAATGATGTTAATTACATGGTAAACTGCACAAACTGTACCATGTTAACATGATGCAGCCTTAACATGATAGAAGGGGCCCTGGTGCTGACTATTTGCAATGGACAGCAGCAGGAGTCCAAGGGGGATCTAGTAATCACAGACTTGATGAGGAAAAACAGGCCAGATAAGGTAGTGTGTTCCCCAGTATGGGAGCAGTCATTCCAAAAAGCTTAACGGGGTTTAGACAGGATGCTCTGTTAGCCAGTCCAGATTACAACAAATAATTTGTTGTGCAGATGGATGCTTTGAACCATGGGGTGGGGGTTGTACTCAGCCAGGTTTCCTCAGAGGGAGAAAAGCACCCAGATGTACATCTCAGCTGTAGACTCCAACCCAGGGATGAATATTATGCAGCTGTAGGAAAATAATTTCTAGCCATACTCTGGGCACTGCAGAAACTTCAGCCCTATTTGTATGGAAGGAAAATGACTTTGATTACAGACCACAATCCCTTAACATGGCTGCATCATGCCAGCCAGCAAAATGTCAAGTTATTAAGGTGGAGACTAGGGTTGCAGGCATATGACATGACAGTGTAGCACCACATGGGGGTCAGCAATGCCAATGCAGATGGGCTGTCAAGACAGGGTACAGGTTAATGTTTTCCCAGACAGGCTAATTTCTCTCAAGATACATTTTCCAGGGTCACTTGAAAAACTTGAGTTTTCAAAGGGGGGTAGAGATGTGATGTTATGAGGTAGTGCCATATGTGTCAGAGAGGGTAGGGCAGTACATATGCCAGCATACTGAGCTGGAGTTTTGTAAATAATGTTATGCTATTTGACTATCACACTGATTTGTACAGATGTTTTGAGTTAAAAATATATTTGTAAAGTGACTTGTCTTAAAAATACATCAACAGTAGGTCCTGCTGGACAGAAAGAATGTATGCATGTACATTAGGTTGTACTTTTGCAACTGATCAAATGTGTGTGTTTATCAGACAACCCTAGAAGGGTGGAAAGTTTGCGTTGCAGCTTTCAGATACTACCACAGATCTTAGCAAAGGTCTGTGTGTACTGTACCAGAGAAGGTGACCAGAGGTGATGTCATCCGCTAACCAGCATATCTGGTTTCTTTGGAACTCTTGCAGCAGCACTTTGGAACCTGACAGGAAAGATTTCTCACAGGATATTTATCTCACACTTCACAAAGACAGAGATAGAAATCATCTGGCTTTTGCTGTGGTAAGACAGTTGGCACATCAGCTCACCTTGCTTTAGTTAGTCAGGGAACAGTAATTCTTTAGTCAATCAGGGATATTTAGTGAGAATAGTTTATTATTGCTTTCTGTATCTGTGAGAAACTATATAACTGTATTATTTTTATATATCTGTGATTGAAATTCTGTTTATTTTATTCACTATTCTCCTGTTTTCTTATTTATCATTTAATATTTTAATACCTCTCACTGTGGCTGATCCTTTAGAGATACTTTTAACATGCTGAGAGTATAAGTACTTGTTTTAGTATCATTGTGGCTTCTCCTCAAAGCCTTGCTGCTTTGGTCACACCCTACCATTTGCATTACTATTAATTTTACTCAGTATAATTAGGTACCCCTTGTCAGTGCCTTAGGGTAGTGGACTGGTGGCAGTGTGATTACCTCAGAGTCTGGGCAGAAAGGGCACACCTAGTAAATCTGTGCCAGCTTTTCCCAGGTGTGTATGTGCATGTGAAACTCAAATATCCAAGGGTGTGTGTGTGTGTGTCAGCTACTGAGAAGAGGGACACAGAGCTTGAAAGTGGTCATTGTGGAGTTTTGTGCGGGTCTGGACAGAAGTGAAGAGTCCAGCCCCAGGTTTGCAGGATGCTCCCTATGTGCTCTTAAGGGACATTTTGCTTGGTGCAGGGAGCTGCATCTGAAAGTACTGTGTGACTCTATCTTTGCTGTTAGTGATCATCCCTCACTGGACTCAGTGGTGAGGATTGAGTCTCCTTGATTGCACCCAGGAGTAGGGACCCATCACAGATGCTATCAGCAACATTTCTGGCCTCTCCTTCAATATCTTCTGTTTCACCCAGAAGCAACACAGAATTGCTTAATTGAAGGAAAGCTTGCACTGCTAAAATAGCCTACACAGTGAGTAATATCATATACTCCTCTTTTAATTTATGTATCACATCAACCTGTCTGTAATCAAGTGTCACCCCTCCCCCAATACACACTTTTCAAACTGTCTTCAAAGTCTGAGTGCGAAGATAACATCCATAATTTCTTTTATACTGCTGTGCCCCTTCAACTATTTGTTGTTCTAGGTGCTCCGAAGTCTGAGAATGGCTAAATGGGCTCTCCAGGCTGTGTCGGAGGTATCCGTAGCTGCTGTATAGATTGTTGATTGCCTGCCTGAAGGGAACTTCCAGGCTCTGCAGATCATTTCCTTCATGAACATGCTGAATAATATTTACTGTGAGCCCACCATGCTATCCTTTCTTGTGTGAGGGAGAAGGGATATATCTTGGTGTAAAGACTGGGTGTGCTGATGACAAACATTCCTGAGGCACATCTGCAAAGTCCTCATGTGCAACCTTCTTAATGCTACCTTGAGGATGATCTATGTAATGCACCTGAGCATCGTCAGCAACTTGCTTGCAGAGATGCTAATCTTCTGCAACACTATTTAAAGGAACTTGGCCAGAAAGTCTGAACTGTCTTAAAGGAAGAAATATCTTTATTAAACTATCACATATGACATAGGCAATCATACATTTATATAAATGCAAACAAACCACATTGACATAACTTTAGTTGCAAATATTATACATCACAAACCATAACTACATAGTTTAGTTTGCAAACATTATACATCACTTATAATCTAGCCAGTCATTGTCAGTCAAGCATTACACAGCTCATTCAAATCCTGCCTTCTTTTAAAGCTTGTTCCTCCTCTGCGTGTACTGTTTCCACAACTCCCGTTTTTTTCTGTAATTTGCTCCTACCCTTTTCTTAAGGTCCAAACGGTCTCTGTAATGTCTTGGTGACTGTATATTGGACTGTGCCTTGGGTTACATCACTGTAACAAGCTTTGCCCTGCCGGCTCCTGGATTTGGGGCTTACTTTTGATATTTAGTTTTTGTGCTTTTGACTTGGTTTGTGGAGCTGTTTGTGTTCATGGCTTCTGAAGGCCAGGATATTACCTCGCAGGGCGTACTGTTCTCGGGCAACTTGACAGGACTGAGACGCAGCAGCAGATGCTCATTTTTGCAATTAATGGGCTTGCTGCTCAGCAGGCACGTACTATTCAGGAAGCTCCACCTATCTAGGAAGTGTTGGCTTTCAACAGCGCTTTAAGTTGGGCCGTTCAACAGCTGTTAGGGGAAGAATCACTGAATGTGCCTGGTACATCTGGTGTTCATACTGTTTGCAGCTCATGTTTGAATACGCATGAGGAAGGACTGCAATGAATTTACAAAATGGATACAAGGCTGAATGGGGCTGGTCTGACTCAATCTAATGGCCCCAATGTTTCCCATTTCTTACAGGATGAACGTTTTTATATAGAGACTCAAGTGTCAGAGAGGAAGAGGTGGTGAGTCACCTGGACTACATTTCCAATTAAAAAAAACTGGATTATTTATTATTAAAAATCAAAAGACTACAGTTGGATAATGTTTATTTTAAGGAGTGTGTTAGGGTGGGTATTGTGCCTAAGGGTTTACTCGTGGCATTACCCAACCAGTTTAGTGGCTAACTCTGTTTTACAAAGAGCTACTTGATCTTTTTAATAAGCATGAGATGGAATACATGGAGTTGGTTATTAAACATAATGAGCTATTATTGTCTGATCTTATTATTAAAGAGGCCACTGCTCTGGATAAATTGATTGTAGAGGATGCCTTGCATTTATATAATCTGTTTGAATACAATAGAGTGTTCAAAGGTATAGAGCACCAGACTGACATTATTGGGGAAAGGAAGATCAAAAAAATTGACTGCGATAGGCTGCAATATAGGAATTTTACAGTCTACCCTGAACCCCCCAAATCTCAGAGTTGGGGAAGGGGATTTAACAATTTTGACAATACTAATGCTGCAAATATGAATAATGGTTTGGTGAGAATGACATTGCTTTCCCCCTTTTTTGGAAGAGGGGTATTTTCCCCCTCTGAGGAGGTCGGAGAGGTTGAGGGATAGCTACAACAGGGAGAGGTTTCCTCAGGCGAATACGACTGGATACAAGGGTCGGGGTGGGTGCAGACCCCAGATGATGCAAGGCCGGAGGGGTAAATTTCATCGGGTCACCATACCCTGGTGACTGATACTTGTAGAATTTTTCAGAATTCATTTGGGGATTTTAATGTATTTAATTTTTCATCATTTAGTATAGACATCACCAACTTTGATTTATTGGCTAGGGTCTTAACTTTTGTGCCCATAAATAATTTTAGCTTTGTTAACACCCTAGTGGATTTAAAACATTTTGTAAGGAAACTCAATTTGAATTCGAATTTTCAGTCAGTGGAATTTGTAGGAGATCCTTTACATATATCAAGCATTTTAAACCCTCCTCTACATCCCTCTTTACAAATTCTTGAAAAGATTTGTGAAATAGATATGAGAAACATTCGTAAGCAGAAACCTTTGTTAAACTTGAGGGAGGCTGAAGTGGTAAGCTTTAGAAAACGAAGAAGTAACCCGGATGTGAGAATTATCAAGCCTCAAACTGATAAATACCACCGTTGCAGGTCGCTGCACCTCTAAAAAGCTCCTAGTAATCCAGAGGTTATATTCAGGACTCCTAATAATCCAAAAAATGTCTGTAAAGAACGCCAATAAACGAAAATACCAAACAGGAATTTTATTAAGCTTAAAACCAAGCTTTTCGTCGGCGCTCTGCACCAACTTCTTCAGAAAGCAAACTAAAAACAAAGAACAATACATCTGTCCAATTATTTAAGCATCATAGCTCCACTCAAACACTCCCTCTTGCTTGTGGACACACCTGAAAATTGCACATCAATGCACTTAAAAAAACTTAACCACAGAAAAACTGCGCATCACCATTTGTATAAGATCAACATGACCAGCCCTGAATATTTGTAATCAAACTAATACTCTAAATTTACGCCACCAACATAGCATTTATACAATCTTAAATACCTAGTAGACACTATAAACACACAAGTGGTAAACCCAGGAAAAGTATGTGTGTGTAGCGCCTGTTTTAAAAAAGCCATGTAAATAAATCAAAATGCCATTCAGATGGTAACACAACTCGATGGAAGACTACAAACCATGAGATGATATAAAATATACAAAATACATCTAGGAGTATACCTTGGAAATGTATGCTTAACATTGTTATGTTGTTATCATAACCATCTGATAATAGTAGCAGTATTAGTAGCAAAAAAAAAAAAAAAAAAGTAAGTTATATATTATATATTGACTGTATATTGTGTGTAGCAGCCGGTACTAGGAGGCTGACGTCCCTTACATAAAAGACTATTCTGATGAACGATCAAACTACACATCCCCCGCTTAAAATAATGGACCACAATGTAACCATTGATAAAGACATTAAAAAATAAAACCAATAATAACAAAGTAGCACTAAACCATTTTAACAATCAAAAAATGAAGAAAGAAACAATCCCTGTAAAATAGCTAAAAAGGTGGTCATTCCCAAGGGGATTAAATCAGTCTAAGAAGCTTCACCTAACTAGCCTTCTCAGTTTAAGAAAGCAACTAATAGAAAGTATGCTGTTTAGTCCAGGTAGGTGGTAAGCTTTCAATTTGAGTTGCCACATCAACTCCTTGCATTCAAGTCTCAGAGAATCAGGACCCCCTGTGCCTCCATCACAAAGTTGGTCAATCATCAAAAATGAAAATTCATGACCTGGGTTGTCTAGAATGTGTTTAGCCAGCGCATTGTCTACTTTCCCCTTCTTGATGGCATATAAGTGTTCGTATAACCGTTCTTGTAGCTTCCTGTCGGTCTTGCCAACATAGAAGCCAGGGCAAACAGAACACTGGGCCAAATACACCACCCGATTGCTAGCACAACTGAATCTTCCTTGAATAAGAAACTTCTTGTCCTTAATGGAAAAGGCTGTGCTTGCTTTAACATATCTACAGTACCTGCACATGTTACACTTGTACATCCCATATCTGGGGGAGGTACCAGATATTTTAGACTCCAAAATATTTTTGATGTTAAGGCCCCTCCTGAAAGTGACCTTAGGGTACAATGCCAGCCCAGGTACTCCTGTTGACTCAGTGGTTAATAAATACCAATTCTTCCTTATGATGGACACAATGTCAGTTGCGTCCAAGTTGTAAGTAATTATAAAATTATAGTTGAAGTTATCGGACTCACGAGCATGATGAGGCAAGCCTGATGACCCGCTGTTCAAGTTCCCCAAAATGGGGCTAAAATGACCATTGGCCCTCTTACCTTGCACTTCCAAGCTTAAATCTGTGACGAAATCTGCAGGATACCCTCTACAAACAAACATGTCAGCGATAAACCTTCACTCGTCATAAAATTTTTTATCTTCTGAAATCATGCGGGCCGCTCGAACAAATTGGCCCTTCACGATAGCCCTCTTTTGGTGGACTGGATGTTCACTATCGAAGTGTAGGTATGAATTTGAAAATGTCGGCTTCCGATGTATATTAGCCACAAAGCGATTCATGGTCCTATCTTTCTCAATTTCTACATCCAAATGGGCTATCTTATCAGTTGCAAAATTAGATGTAAATTTCAAGAATCCGGTAGAACCGTTAAAAGAAGTCACCAAGGTATTTGCATCATCTTGTGAACCATTGAGGATGATAAAAATATTGTCCAAGAACCTAGTGTTTAACGACACTTTCTCTTGGACTAACACCCTCTCCCAATGGGCCATTACTAAACTCGCCACGCTGGCTCTGCAAGGTGATCCTATGGGAACACCAACCAATTGATGGAACCACCGGTTGTTGAATGAGAAAAAGTTGCAAGTGAGAATAATATCCAATAACTCACTGACCAGTGAGATCTCTTCTGTCGGAGCATGATGGAAGCCCAATTCCAATTGAATCCACTCGACTGCCACGAGGTGGGGAATAGATGAATATAGATCAACCACATCGATCGTCAAGAGGCAACTATCAGCATTGAATGGGATGGAACCCACCTTTTCTAGAAAAGCCAAGAATCTCTCGAAATATGTGGAACACGATTCACGTAATATTGTCCACCACCTTAGCGGCTGCATAGGTTATACTCCCTCTAGCGCTAACTAGTTGCCGCATAGGTGGATCATATATGTTCTTGTGCATCTTAGGGTTCCCAAACAAAACTGGTTTAATTTAAATTTAGTAATGGCCCATTGGGACAGGGTGTTCGTTTTATGCAATTTCCTAGTCCAAGAGAAAGTGTCGTTATACACTAGGTTCTTGGACGATATTTTTATCATTTTCAATGGTTCACAAGATGATGCAAATACCTTGGTGACTTTTTTTAATGGTTCTACCGAATTCTTGAAATTTACATCTAATTTTGCAACTGATAAGATAGTCCATTTGGATGTAGAAATTGAGAAAGATAGGACCATGAATCGCTTCGTGGCTAATAGACTGACAGGAAGCTACAAGAACGGTTATACGAACACTTATATGCCATCAAGAAGGGGAAAGTAGACAATGCGCTGGCTAAACACATTCTAGACAACCCAGGTCATGAATTTTCATGTTTGGTGATTGACCAACTTTGTGATGGAGGCACAGGGAGTCCTGATTCTCTGAGACTTGAATGCAAGGAGTTGATGTGGCAACTCAAATTGAAAGCTTACCACCTACCTGGACTAAACAGCATGCTTTCTATTAGTTGCTTTCTTAAACTGAGAAGCCTAGTTAGGTGAAGCTTCTTAGACTGATTTAATCCCCTTAGGAATGACCACCTTTTTAGCTATTTTATGGGGATTGTTTCTTTCTTCGTTTTTTGATTGTTAAAATGGTTTAGTGCTACTTTGTTATTATTGGTTTTATTTTTTAATGTCTTTATCAATGGTTACATTGTGGTCCATTATTTTAAGCGGGGGATGTGTAGTTTGATCGTTCATCAGAATAGTCTTTTATGTAAGGGACGTCAGCCTCCTAGTACCGGCCACTACACACAATATACAATCAATATATAATATATAACCTACTTTTTTTTTTTTTTTTTTTTTTTGCTACTATTATCAGATGGTTATGATAACAACAAAACAATGTTAAGCATACATTTCCAAGGTATACTCATAGATGTATTTTGTACATTTTATATCAACTCATGGTTTGTAGTCTTCCATTAAGTTGTGTTACCATCTGAATGGCATTTTGATTTATTTACATGGCTTTTTTAAAACAGGCGCTACACACACATATACTTTTCCTGGGTTTACCACTTGTGTGTTTATAGTGTCTACCAGATATTTAAGATTGTATACATGCTAAATTTAGAGTATTAGTTTGATTACAAATATTCAGGGCTGGTCATATTGATATTATACAAATGGTGATGCACAGTTTTTCTGTGGTTAAGTTTTTTAAGTGCATTGATGTGCAATTTTCAGGTGTGTCCACAAGGGGGAGTGTTTGAGTGGAGCTATGATGCTTAAATAATGGGACAGATGTATTGTTCTTTGTTTTTAGTTTGCTTTCTGAAGAAGTTGATGCAGAGCGCCGACGAAAAGCTTGGTTTTAAGCTTAATAAAATTCCTGTTAAGTATTTTCGTTTATTGGCGTTCTTTACAGACATTTTTTGGATTAGGAGTCCTGAATATAACCTCTGGATTACTAGGAGCTTTTTAGAGGTGCAGCGACCTGCAACGGTGGTATTTATCAGTTTGTGGTTTTGTTTTTGAGTCGTGCAGAAAGAATTATCAAGCCTGACAAAGGTGGGAGAATGGTGGTGATGGATACTGCAGATTACAACATAAGGATGAAGGAGATGCTTAACAGTGCCCATTACAGAAAAATTTCCTTAAATGAGCTTAATAGGGTACACTGCATAGTTACAGACCAGTTGAATGACATGTTCACTGAGGGGTCTCTGACGATAGATGAGTATAATTATGGCAGTATCCCACACTAAAACTTCCACTAATTTTTGGAAATCCATAACAGCCTCTCGAATCCACCTATGCAACCTATTGTGGATGGGAGGGGGTCCATCACCTACCCAATAGCAAACTTTCCTGACATTAAATTGAAATCATTGCTGAAGAGTGAGAAGTTTATGTGCAAGGACTCCTGGGACTTCCAGGATGGGAGTAACAACCTCGATTATAATGAAACCGGGTTTTTCATCAAGGTAGATGTGAGGGACCTCTAAACGGTAATACCCCATGACACTGGACATGAATGGCTTTGTGACTACCTACTTTCTAAAGGAGTGCACCAGGCTAGGATTAATGTTTACGAACAGTTGTTTGAACTTGCACTAAATAGTAACTGTATTTTGTTTGACAATGGGTTTTTCTTGCAAATTGATGGGGTGGCAATAGGCTCACTGTGTTGGGGTACTTTTGCAAATATGATGATGACTGAATGGGAAAAGAGGTTCTTGTTGGAGTCCCAATTTATTCCCTTTTGTAAGACTTATGTCCGTTACCTGGATATCTTTATTTTGTGGGATGGCCCATCTGATCTCGTTGGTGAGTTTTTGACTTAAATCAACCAGTCGACCGCTTTTTTGAAATTCACACACACGGTTGGGATAAATGAGATTCCCTACTTGGATGTGAAACTAATTAAGGACACTGTTTCTAGGTCCTTTATTGCTGAGATATTTAGAAAGGAAACTTACTTGAACAGCTTCTTACACTTCAGTAGCTCACACCCATTCAAACAGAAAAAGGCAGTTTTGTGAGGGCAGCACACATGGTGCCACTCTGAGTCATTCTTGAATGAGTGTGAAACCCTGAAGGCTATGTTTTTGAGGAGAGGGTATCCCCCTACTATAATCCAGGAGGTCATGATGGAGGTTAAGAGGGAAAGGGGTAATTTTAGAGCTATTCTATCTAGGGATGAAGTAACCCATGACCGTGTTGAACCAATGTGTTCAGCCACTGAACCTTCGGAGGTATCTACTTGTATAGCTAGGAGTGGTAAACTGGATGCTGGGACTGAAAGAAATTTTAGGTCAGCTTTTATCACAACTTTCAGCTCTGACAGTCAGCAAATTGTTGACATTTTATTAAAAAACTAGATCAACTTGTCCTCTTGTGAAGAGATAAGGAAATGTATTAGTAATGTCCCGGTTATTGTGTAAAGGAAGGGCAGATGTTTGAAAAATCTACTTGAAAATTATAAAGGTGAACTGGTAAAAGGCACTATGAGAAAATGTGGGGCCTGCAGCCAGTGTGGATATATCTTGGAAGGGTCAATGGTGACCATTAATGGCCAACATCTCAGACTCGGTGGTAGGTTTACTTGTCAGTCTAAGAGGGGGGTGTATTGTCCATCTGTATGCTGTAAGCTTCTATGTAGGGAAAACTGAGAGGAAACTCAGGAATAGAAGCTACGAGCATGTGAGGAACATCAGGTTGAAAAATAAAACTAATGCCTTAGCTAGGCACTGCATTGATCATGATGGTCACTCTTTCAAGTTTGTCATTATTGATATGCTAAGGAGGGATCCTAGGGGGGTCCATAGCCGTTGCAATTGGAAAAAATGGAAGCATTATGGCAGTTAAGATTGAATGCAACTTGCTTGCCAGGCTTGAATGACATGTTTTCTTTAGCCTGTTTTTTTTTAAGCTGAGGGCTCTGGAAAGTTGACTGCCTTACCTGACTCCCTGTGATCTTTTACTTGTATTTTTTACTTGTATTTTTATTTCTTTTTGGATGTATAAAATGTATTTTATTACATGTTTAGTAACTGATACTCCTGTGCTAGGTTTTAATTAATGTTTATTTTTTGTGTGGGTTATTATTATATACCATCGGATTTGCCTTTATTAGGAGGGCTAACTGATGGATGTTTTCTTCTTGCATACTTTGCAGGGATGATGTAAAAAACATTTAAAATAATATTTTTTTAGATGGGGTATAAGGCTTCTGCAGGACTAATTGGTTTAATTGTCTTGGATGAGGTGTCAATTGAGGTTGGGTGTATATACTGTGAGCCTCCTGTGCTGTCTTTTATCTTGATAAAGTCTCTGAACTGACGGAGAAGAAAGCGCTTGCTGTTCTAGCTGAATAAAGTATTTCTGGTGTCCAACTGGTCTCTCTAACTTCTTAGTGACTGTATATTGGATTGTGCCTTGGATTACACCAAGGTGACTAGCTTTGCCCTGCCGGATCCTGGATTTGGGGCTTACTTTTGGTATTTCCTTTTCTCAAGATCACAATTCCAGTTGCTTTATCTCTGTTATATATATTCACTACTTCAAAGCTGGTTTAGACTTTAATTTCCATTTTTTATTAATTGCTTTTCTGTCAGCCACCATAATTAGATCCAGCAAGGTCTTATTATATCTATGAAATTTCGATTCTGTATCACATCTCAAAAAAAAAAAATAATTTCCCTAGATACACCAATTTGCTCACCCAGTATTTCTCTCAGAGCAGTCTGCAAGGAATCTTTAAAGTCTACAAACTCATTATACTCCCAGAAAATATGTTCCCAATTACCTCTTTCTTCCCCATCACACCTCCAACATTTGCTGTCTACCTCAGGAAAAATGATTTGGAGTCTACTTGGCATATCAAACTAACTATGTAAACACCCCCAAGCAAAGATCCTAAATCTTCTAGAGTCTGTTGCATATTTGGAAGAGATACATATATTCCCCCATTGTTTCTTTGTGAAATGCTTATCCAATCTGTCTTCCCAATCCTTTCTAACTGTACTGTCTTGAGTGAGGAAAGCTTTCTTATGGGATGTATCCAGTACAACCCTAAGAAGATTAGTGCTGTGGAGGAATTCAAATGGATTTAAGAAAACAGACACACAGAAAGACCCAGTTTCTGAAAGTATTCCAGCTAAAAGGCTAGTATCTTCCCTAGCTCCTCCTGGGACTATGCTGTATTAGACTGTCACCCATGTATAAGTAGATGTGAATGCCCTGGATTCTGCATGTGCTATCATTGGAGCCAAATCCTTGGGTAAAGAATCCGAGTGCAGTAGCTACACTAAACGGAAAGAATAAAAATGGTAGTGGAATCCATCTGTTTTGAACCTGAGAAAGCACCTGTGGTGCCTGTATAAGGGCATGTGTAGGCAGGTATCTTTTAAATATAAGGTAACCATTAGGATTTATGGAACAGGAAGAGTAGCACTTTTACAAACTGGTTTAAACCTTGGCAGGTCTAGGATGGGGCTGTCTGGTCCATCCTTTCTTGGCACAAGAAACTTTGAAGAAGTTGCTGGCTTTTTCTCCCAGTATTACTCTCCATCTCTCTCTCTCTCTCTCTCTCTGTAGCTTCTTGTAGAAGAAACTCATCCTGCATCATCCCACTAAATGCCTTTCTCCCCTGGGCATTGGAGCAATTCTCGACCATGAGAGATCCTCTGACATGTGAACACCAAGGAATTTTGTACTCTTAACCCTTTCAACACTCTCACCATTGATCATGAGAAAGTACAGTTTTGTACCTACCATAAATGTAGATGTCCGATAGACATGCAACTGCAGTCATAACATGTGGGTTGTCCTGCCTCAGGCAGCCCTCGGTCGGCCGGATTCCAAAGTCTGGGTCCGACGTCGGCTGATGTCGCATTTCTCTCTGACGTCAGAGCGGCTGGAGTACATAAGCATCAGCCGACGACATTTTCTTCAGTGTTTCTTGCCGCAGATGCCAGGTGCCCTCCAAGGAAGGCTGTAATCAAATTGGAAGACAAAAACAGGATTCCAAACAAATAAATGGGCAATAAAACAAATACACCATAACAGATATCCCCAGCTAAGAGTAACAGGGATAGGAGTGGACCCTAGGCATAGAGGGGTATGGAGGGAGGGAAAATCCGACTGCAGTTGCATGTCTATCGGACATCTACATTTATGGTAGGTACAAAACTGTACTATGTCCTTCAAGAATGCAACTGCAGTCATAACATGTGGGTAGAATACCATAGCTTAGCTGGGGGAGGAGGTATGCTCTAGGAAAGAGATGGTGTAGCAATCAAACCCTGCAGGACTGCCGAAGCAAAGCCTGCTCTGGATCTGGAGTATAGAGGGAGATTGTAGTGTTTGGAGAATGTATGCATGGAGCTCCATGTAGCAGCTTCTAGAATGTCCTTGGTAGGCACCCCTCTTAAGAATGCTGTAGAGGTGGCTGTAGCTCTGGTGGAATGTGGTCTGACATTGGCTGGAACAGCCTTTCCATGAAAGGAATAACAGAATCTGATGCAATGTCCAATCCATTTAGAAATAGTCTTGTTTTGAAATTGCTTTTCCTTGGACTGCAGGGGCGTAAGCTACAAAAAGTTGTTCAGACTTCCTACTGGCCTTGGTTCTGTCCAGGTAGTATCGAAGTTGTCTGTGAATGTCCAAGGTATGCAAAAGTCTTTCCCCCCTATTCTCAGGATTGGGGAAGAAAGCAGGCAGATGAATGGCTTGATTTAGAGAGACCCTAGATACCACCTTTGGCATAAAAGTAGGGTTGGTCCTTAATGAAACCCTGTCTCTGTGGAAAATAATAAAGGGTGGTATTGCCATTAGGGCCTGTAGCTCCAAAACCCTTCTTGCTGAGGTAATTGCCAACAGGAAAGCTGTCTTCCATGAGAGAAATTGCAAGTCACCTGAAGCTGCTGGCTCAAAAGGAGGTAGAGTCAGTTTTTCTAAGACAAAATTGAGGTCCCAGGCTGGCACTGGGGCCTTTCTTGGTGGCTTAATGTTCTTGATTCCCCTGAGGAATTGTCTTAGTAAGGGGTGAGAGAAAACAGGAGGATCAGTGTTGTATCTAGCTGAAATAGCAGATGCATGTATCTTTATGGAAGAATATGAGAGGCTGTTCTTTAACATATCTGCCAAATATTCCAAGATGAGTGGGATGTTCAACAATGATGCATCATGTCCCTTGCTGGTATTCCAATTGCTGAATCTTTTCCACTTTGCTAAGTAAACCTTTCTGGTGGATGGTCTTGAGCCTCTGTTAGTATCCGCTGAACTTCCTTGGAGAGAGATAAGCTGAAGTTATTTATGGGATCTCCCAGGCTGTTAGCTGCAGTGTCTGAAGATTTTGATGCAGTGTTTCGAAGTTGTGTTGAGTCAAAAGTAGAGGCCACTGAGGGAGGGCCCACCTCCTGGTGTGACATATGCTCCGTAGTAGTGGGTACCAGTGTTGTCTTGGCCAATCCGGAGCTATTATGATTCCCTTGGGCTTCTCTGCTTTGATCTTTAGTAATACTGAGGTCATCAGTGGCAGAGGTGGGAATGCATAGATTGCTAGGGAGTTCCAGTTGAATGAGAGGGCATCTATTTTCCAAGCTTTTGGATGGTATGTCCTTGTGCAAAATTTTGGTAGAAGATGGTTGAGGTGAGAGGCAAATAGGTCCACTTCTGGCTTGCCCCATGTCGAAGTGAGTTGTCTGAAGGCCTTCGGATGTAACCTCCACTCGTGTGGATCTGTGAAATTCCTGCTTAGGCTGTCCGCCAACACATTGTCTTTTCCTGGAACGAACTGGGATTGTAACTGGATGTTTAGGCTCAGTGATTTCTCCCAAAGCTGCACTGTCAGTCTGCAAAGGGGGTAAAAGTGGGTGCCCCCCTGCTTGTTTATGTACCACATCACAGTGGTGTTGTCTGTCCGTATCATTAAATGGCCTTGCTGGAGTTGGTGTTGAAAAGCCTCGATGGCATGCATTACTGCCAGCATTTCCTTTTGGTTTATATGCAGATGTGTTTCCTTTGGAGACTATTGTCCTTGTATACACCTGCCTTCCATGTGCGCCCCCCATCCAAGGTCTGAGGCGTCTGTAGTCATGGTCTGTGTTATCTGTGGTTTTTTGAATGACATACCTGTGTTTTCCTGGCTCGCCGAGGCCCACCATAGGAATTCCTTTTGTAGGCATGGAATGAGTGGTATGATTGTCTCCAAGTTGTTGCTGTGTTGAGACCAAATGCTTTTTAGGTACCATTGAAGCTTTCTCATGTGTAGTTTTGCTAATGGAACCAGTAGAATGCAGGATGCCATGTAACCCAGGGCCTGTAGGAATCTCCTTGCAGTCATCTGGGTGAGTTTTGCTAAACCTTTGAAGTAATGAGTTAACTTCTCTTGCTTGTCTTCTGTCAGGTAAGCCATCTGAGAGGCTGTGTCTAGTTTGGCTCCTAAGAAGATTATTTGCTGGGATGGCTGCAGTCTTGACTTTTGGAAGTTGACTGTGTATCCAAGAGCTTGAAGTAATCGTATGACATAATCCAGGTTTTTTTGTCAACATCAATTTGTCGTCCGCTTGTATGAGGCAGTCGTCCAGGTACGGGTAAATTTGTATACCCTGGAGCCTGCAATGAGCAATTACTGAAGCCAGGCATTTTGTAAATACTCTGGGCGCAGTAGATAAGCCAAATGGAAATGCTGAGAATTGATAATGCTCTGGCCCTGCAAGAAATCTGAGGTATCTTCTGCAGCTGTGTCTGATAGGGACATGCAGGTATGCCTCCTTGAGGTCCAGAGTAATCAGCCACGACCCCTTGCCCAGCATGGGAAGGAGTTGCTGTAGAGTCAGCATTTTGAACTTTGGTACTATGAGAAAGGTGTTTAATGCGGACAAGTCCAGTATTGGTCTCGATTGAGATTCTTTTCTTGGAACAAGGAACAGTCTTGAGTAAAACCCCTGGTCTTGTTCTTGTTGTGAAACTCTTTCTATTGCTTTCATTCGAGTCATCAGAGTGATTTGCTTGATAGCCTCTGCCCTCTGATTTTGTGGTAGGTTTGGCATGCCTTGTTTTCTTGGTAAGGTATGAAAATGAAACCTGTACCCTCGGTCTATAATGTCCAAAATCCATTTGTCCTTTGTCAGTCTGTGCCAGTTTTCTGCAAACAGAGATAATTTCCCGCCCAAGGGAGCTTCTAGTTGTTCCCTGGTAGGCGGTAGTAGAGGAAAGTCATTGAGTTTGTGGTTGTTGGGCAGGTGAAACCCTCGTCACTTCTTTGGTTTCCTGGCTGCCATTGTCGCCCCTGTAAGGGCCTCTGTATTGGCCTCTTCCTCGCCACGCCTGTTCTTACCCCTTTGAAACCTTTCTGGATTAGGAAAGGACCAGTTTTTTGAAGGCCAATTCCTACTGAATCTGGGGGGTTGAACCTGGAGGAAATCTTTCACAGTCTGAACTGATTTTGCTTTTTCTTCGATGGTCTTTAACACATCCTTAGCATTTGCACCAAAAGCTTGTTCTTTTCCAAAGGTGCATCCAGAAGTTTTGCTTTTACATGATCTGGTAGAGGTTGATCTTTTAACCAAGCATGTCTATGAATCACTGCCCCTGTCATAGCTGCCCTATATGAAGCTTCCAGTGCATCATATCCACACTGCAGGAAGTGATTGCTTACTTGCTGAGTGTTATGTACAGCTTCCTGCAAAGTCTTCCTGTCTAAAGGATCAGGAGAAGCTAATGTTTTTTGTAAATCTTCTAAGAGATAATCCTGATATTGTAACATATGAAAAGGCAATTTAAAGCTCTCATAGATAAGGTAGTGGATGTGTAAACCTTTTGCCCCATCTCTAATGACCTTGCTTCCCTGTTGGAGGGCAAAGGATTTTTTGAGGTGGAGGCTGAAACTCCTTTAGGCCCCTGTGAAATAGTTTCCATATCAGCAGTATGGGCCCTGAATAAATGGGAATGAGTTTCTGGGACCCTGTAATACCTGTCTGGCTTGGCTGGAGCAGGAGGAAGAGAATCAGGGGTAGCACTAGAGTCAGAATACAAATCATCCAGAACATCAAGCACAGGAGGAATAGCTAAGGGCCTGTGCTGAGGCTTCTTAAGGAAAGTCCTAAGGCGTTTCCTAGAATCAGAATATTCCTGACCTTGCCACTTGAAATGTTCCCTCATGGTGTGCAGAACTTCCCCAAAAGAAATATCCTCAGGAGGGGAGGCCGAAGGGATGGAATCTTCTGCATCAGAGTCCTCATAGGTCTGGAAGAGCTCTTCCTGGCTGTCAGAGTGGACAGAGCCCTCAGAGTCTTCATCTGAAGGAGTAGGGTCAGAGGGTTCAACCCGAGGCCTTTTATCAGGAGGAGGCTGGGATGCTCTCTCAGGATGGGCCTGTGAACCTCTAATCATGGAAATTAAATCAGCAGCCATGGACATAATTTGTGTCTCCGGAGTCGGCTGAGGTAAGGATTTAGAAGTAATATGCTTTGTTTTGCTGGCTGCCTTAGCCCTAGTGTAGGCCTTAACAGACATGGCCATAGGAGGCCTGGCAGCTCCACGTGCAGGAGTGACCTTGTCTACAGCAATGGTCTCGGGCATTTCCTCGGTTTCGGTATCTGGAGGAAAATCTATAACTGGCGGAGTAATGTCTGGAATCGGAGTCATCGTGTCTTCGGTTCGGAGCGGTGGAGAGACCGTCTCAGAGGGAACCGGAGCACTCGCGCTAGGTTTTGGCGTGGAGTCGGTGGTAGACGCGGGCCAAGGATGTCGGTCCCGGTCTTTTCGCTTTTTGGGAGTTTGCGATGTCGGAAGATCCGTCGGCATGGTGTAAGCAAATTTATCGCCGAAAAAATCTTCAGCGAACTCTGCCCGGCGCCTGAGAGTGCGCTTGTTGAAGCGAGCACAGGCTACACAGGCCGAGACGTCGTGGTCTGGGCCCAGGCAAGGAAGGCAGTAAGAGTGGAAATCCTTATGAGGTATTTGTTTACCACAAAAAAGACAATTGTTAACTTTTTCAGTAATTTCTGACATCGGCTGAGGCAAGAAAAGGTCCCCAACGGGGTACTTAGCTTTTTTGATGACTTCGGAATCGTAGAATACAGGAGCTGACCGACCGGCACTTGCGAACTGCTTCTGCTTTGGGCACCGCGCGGCAAGAAAGACTGAAGAAAATGGCGTCGGCTGATGCTTATGTACTCCAGCCGCTCTGACGTCGGAGAGAAATGCGACATCAGCCGACGTCGGACCCAGACTTTGGAATCCGGCCGACCGAGGGCTGCCTGAGGCAGGACAACCCACATGTTATGACTGCAGCTGCATTCTTGAAGGACATCTGTATGGTTTGTTCTCCTTTTCCTGAAGTCAATGATAGCCTCTTTGATCTTGCTTAGAGTCAGGTCAAGGTTGTTTCCCCTCACACCAACTGATCAGAGACGCCACCTCCTCTCTGTATGCCCTTTTATTCTCCTTTGTGTTGAGCCCCACGACTGTGGTGTCATCAGCAAACGTGATGATATGGTTGGACTTGTGCTTAGCATAACAGTCATAGGTCAGGATGGTGAATATCAGTGGGCTGAGAACACATCCCTGTGGAACCCCGGTATTAATCATGATGCACTTTGATGTGTTCTTACCCAAACACACCCGCTGCGGTCTCTCAATCGGGAAGTCCAGGATCCAGTTACAGAGATGTTTACAGATCCTAAATGTCCCAGTTTTTCTATCAGCTGCATTGTTACCACTGTATTAAATGCAGAGCTGTTGTCTATGAACAGCATCCTCAAATAGTTGCCTTTGCCCTCTAAATGTTCAAGAGAGATGAGTAGTGCTACTGATGCAGCATCATCTATGGATCTGAACATGCTATGGAAACAAACTGCAGAGGGTCAAATTCATGAGGTAGGGATGATGATAGATGGTTTTTGATCAGCTGCTCAAAACCTTTAATAACAATGGATGTCAGAGTGACTAGTCTGTAATTATTAGGGCTGGACAGAATGTTTTTCTTAGGTAGTGGGATGATATTAGTTTCCTTGTAGTATGAGGGTACTTTCGCCATGGCATGAAAAATGTTAAATATTTCTGTGAGCACTGTGCAGTTGATCAGCACAGTCTAACAGCTTGCCCAGTATGTTGACTGAGCCAGCAGCCTTTCTGGGGTTTACCTTCTGTAGCTCTCTTTTTACCTCCTCTGGGCTGAGTACAGCATCCTTCTCATCAGGGGGTAGCTTTAGTGCCAACCTGTTGTTGCTCACCTCAAATCTGCTAAAGATGTTCAAACTGTCCAGGAATATGATGCTGATCTCACACTGCATTGACCTGACTTTAAAGTCAGTGATTTCCTGTATGCCATACCATAGTCTCCTTGCATCCTTCATGTCATCAAAGTGGTTCTGCAACTTTCTGCCATACTCCCTCTTAGCCTCGTTTATACCCCACCTCAGATTACCTCTTGTTACACTTAAGGCTGCTTTGTCCTTAGTTCTGTAAGTTGCATTTCTCTCCTTCAGAAGCTCATATACCTTAGCAGTGAGCCATGGCTTCTGGTTAGCTCTGATAGTGATACTCTTGGTATTTGTTACCCCATCAATGCAGTTTGAAATATATACCATCACTACTTCAGTGTATTCATCAATGTTCAGATGCTGATTCACTGTGGCTGCCTCCTAGAACATATCCCAGTCAGTTGGTTCTTTCAAAACAGTCTTGAAGGGCCTCCATAGTCCCCTCAGGCCACACTCTGATCTGTTTCTTCATGCATTTCTCTCTAACAAGTGGTTTGTAGGCTGGTGATAAAAAAATTCAGCTATCCTGGTCACTGGTATGAGTATTTGAACTTCAAACAAATTTGGATCCTTTTGTATCTCCTAGGGACACCAATGCCATGTCCGACAAGGGATTCTTCTACAATTATTTGAAAGGATCTTGGACCCTACAAAACCAGTCCAGTTCCTGGGAAGCAGGAGGGTGAATATCTGCCTTAAAAGAGGCAGTATGGAAGGCATCCACTATGTGGCATGGGTGACTACCTACACTATCAGAGACTGTGGACAGGCATCCCACACCTCCACTTTCTGACTGCAGGTGCTCTCTTTATATAGCATGATGGGCACATTAACCTCCACTGACAAGAAAATTAGCATTAGAGCTGGTTGCCTTACAGCCAGTATCCAATCTGACCATGGGCATTGTATCTTCAATACAGGGGGACATACTAACAAGATTAAGGCATACTGGCCTTCTGAGGGGCACTGCAAGTGGGCTCAGAATTTCCAGGTGTCTGGACCAAAGGATGCAAAAGCACATGTGCAGTTACAGCATTTTCAGGTCTAGGGAGGGCAGAAAGAAAACGAGACATCAGAAGCATCCTGTCTATCCTTTATACAGTTGGCCTGATTCTTTGAATTCTATGTCTATTTACTCTTTTTCAGTTGGACATCTGTGGAACTCAACTGTTGGGTATCAGCAGACCAAGCAGCTATTTCAGTAAGTGACTCCAGCCTGCACTTGTTCAAGTAGGTCTGGAGAGAACTCCTTTCTCCTCAGAATTTTCTTGCTGTATCCAGCACAGAACAACCAAACAAAAGGCACGGTAGAAATGAGTATGGCAACTGAACACACATACTGAAACCTTTTGCAGGGTGGACATGCTACTTGCTCACAATGATGTCAGTTTTCTTAATGGCAATCTACCCACAATATACAAAAGTAGAGAAAACAATTTAGCAAGAAGACAATAAAATAACAGAGGTCCTTAATGAAGTACTTATCTGCCCCACTCTGAAAGCCTTTGGGATTAGCAGACAGACTGACGACTGTAGATACTTTCCTACTTTACAGGAACAAAACAATTCCTCACTGTTGCAACTAAACGCACTCTTGTGCAGGCATTTCTCTTACCTAGTCTTCTATATGCTTCCCCCATCCTTACCAATATCCAAACTACCTCAATGTAGAAACTGGAACAAACATACAAAAAAATTTCCAGATTTATTCTAAACCAACCACTTTCGCCGCATCACTGTCTCTCACTAAACAAACTTCAGTGGCTGGAATCTCCGCACCTTCTCCTACAATCACCACTCCACACTACCGTTTCCATACTCAACAACCCCTCTGCCTGCCCTGCTGTCGCCTCCCATGTTACTCTCTACTCCCCCCTCCCCGGCCTCTTCGGAGTGCTGATCAGCATATTCTCTCAGTTTATAAACCCAAAAGGAATACTGGCAAACTACAAACACTCTATCTCACTAAATTGCAACAAACTCCCTCTCCATATTAGATCCAACCTTTCCTTTCTCTATTTTAAAAAGGAGCTTAAATCCCACCTACTAAACTTGAAATTATGCTGTTGCCTTGACCACAGGTAGTCTTAGTCTCTCCTACTGTATAACCTATTGCATTTCCTAACTTTCTTTCTCTGTTAGTAACGTCTGCTTAAACTAACCTCCTAAACCCTCAGCTCTACTACTATAACCCTACAATAGCCCCCTCCTCTCTCCCCCCCAATCTCCACACTATTTATCTTTTCTCCCCACTTCCTATCAATGTCTATACATTGTCCTTCTTTTGACAGATTATCTTTTTGTTTTTACCTTCATATGTAGTAAATTTAGACCACTGCTATCATTGCAACCCTTAATGTTCATAATTTTTTCTTTTGTTTTTCTTTTTATAATTCATTTCATATTTGCATTGTTATTTTTAATAGTTTTTATCCTGTATGTTTATCTTTGCTTATGTTTGCTGGGGCTCTTTCCCCTTGGATCTCCACTGAAAATGGGTCACTTACTATCAATGCAATGGAAATAGTTAATAACCTTTTCTTTTTTACAATTATTTTGTATTGTGATTTTTATTTAATATTTGTATATTGTCACTATCTTTCCTTATGCTTGCTGGGGCTTTTCCCCTCGGGTCTCCACTGAAAATGGGTTTGTTTGCAAACTCAGTTGGACTAACCCGGTTAACAAATGTGAAATAAATAAATAATAAATAAACAGTGTGTACGTACCTTTAAGAGCCATTCCAGTCAGTGAGCACATGCATATAAATACAGACCAAGTGGTGCTAACAAGAGTGCCATTTTGAGTGACAAGCTAGAATGAAAGCATGCTTCCGTGTAGTAGTCAGTTAGTTTAAGTTTAATGTTACCATTCTCCATCCTGATGTGTTTGTGTATAATAAACTAGTTAAATGAATACCCAGCCTCATTGTCTTATTCAATATACACAAGACAAGCAACAGATGACTACGACATGCCAATGGGGAGGTGTATAAAAATTGTGAGAAGAAAAAAAAAATAAAGATGGCACAGGCTGATGCCATTTTTGGGTGGACGCGATGGTGCAGCGGTTAGCATTGCCGCCTCACAGCAAGAGGTTCCCTGGTTCGATCCTCGGCTGGGATGCCTTCTGTGCTGAGTCTGCATGTCCTCCTTGTGGTCGTGTGGCTTTCTTCCGGGTGCTCCACTTTCCTCCCACATCCCAAAGACATGCTGTAGGTGGATTGGACACTTTAAATTGGCCCTAGGTGTGAGTGTGTGCATGTGTGTGCCTTCTGTGGAAGGTTGGGAGCCGGGCTGGCAACTCAAAACTGTAAAACTCCACTGCCAATCATGAGCGGACAGGTGTTCTGCTTTGGCGACCCTTAACTGGGAAAAAAAGAAGAAGAAAAAGGCTGATGCCACTTTTATTTATTTCTTTATTTGCTTATTTGTTTGACCGCCTGTCTTTGCTGATTGGGAAAGTCTGACTGGTCAAAGTCCATTTTCAGTAGAGTACCAGGGACAAAAGTTCCTGCAGACACTTACATATTTGAATTTATTTACCTTTGTTAACTGAGTTAGCCCCAATAGGTCAATGACCTCTTTTCAGGGTGCGCCAATGTGGTATTCATGCTTACTTACTATTTACTTATTTAACATTTGTTAACCGGGAAAGTCCGACTTGGGAATAAAGCCAATTTTCAGTGGAGGCCCAGGGAGAAATGCTCCAGGTGCATGTCTTTGTAACATGGGAGAAAACTGGAGCACCGGAGGAAACCTACACGAACGTGGGGAGGACATGCAGACTCTGCACAGAAGGCACCCCAGCCGAGAATCGAATCGGAGAACTTCTTGCTAGGAAGCAACAACACTACCACTGCACCATCCAGGAGCTTAACTTAACTAGGGGAAATTTGGAAAGGACACCAGGGAACCTCACCTACTTTTTTAATGCCTTTATTGTGCTACAACGTGAGACATTGACAAATACACATTTACATAAAAGAAAACAAACTATATTAACATGTTCCCAGTTATAGGCATTATACATCACATGTATTCTTTTGCACAACAATCAATCCAACATTACATAAATTGCTCAATTCCCACCTTCCCTTAAAACCTCACTCTTAATTCAAAACATTATTTTGCAAGTACTGTTTACACACTTTCCATTTTTTTCTATAAAATTCACTCCTACCCTTTTCTAAAAATCTCACATCCAGTTCTTTTAGATTTCGATCTCCATTTTTTTATAATATTCAACAATCTCAAATACAGTTGGTTTAGATTTTGATTTCCATTTTCAAGTGTTTTTTTGGTAGCCACCAAAACAAAACTTACCAAGGCCTTATTATGTCTAGGCAATTCAGATCCTGTATCCCAGCTCAAAAGAAAATTTCCTTAGTTACACGCATTTGCTCACCCAAAATTTCTGACAGAGCGCTCTGAAAGGATGTTTTAAAGTTTGCCAGCTCAGTACACTCCCAAAACATATGTTTACATTTATCTTTTTCTTTCCCGTCACAACTCCAAAATGTGGTATCTCCCTGAGAACAAATTCTTTGACGTCTCCTTGGCGTATAAAAATAACTATGCAAACACTTCCAAGCAAAACTTCAAAATCTTCTAGACCTTGTTGAAATTTAGGAGTTATACATACTTGTATGTATGTCTTCCCATTGTTTCCTTTTGAGCTGCTTATCCAACCTCTCTTCTCCTTTTTATTTTAAACACCGTTATTGAATTATCAATTGTGACATAGGCACATTTACATTTGTATAAAAAAAATCAAACTGTATTAACAAGTTCACATTTATAAACATTATACTTCACATATATTGCTATATATCATATGACCTAAGCAACATTACATAAATTATTCAATTCCTGCTCTTTTCTTTTTTTTTTTTAACAAAAAAAAAATCTTTACTAAACCATCACTTCATACAATCATACATTTATATAAATAAAAACAAACCACACTGCCACAATTCTAGTTACAAGCATTTTGCATCACAAACCATACTAACACACTCCCGGTTGCAAACATTATACATCACTTATAATCTACCCAATCTTTATCACTCAAACATTACATAGCTCATTTAAGTCGTGTCTTCTTTTAAACCTCATTCCTCTCCTGTATGTATTGTTCTGACAATTCCCATTTTTCCTATGTAATTTGCTCCTAACCTTTTCTAAAGATCCCAATTCCAGTTGTTTTATCTTTGTTATTATATTCACTACTTCTAGTACAGTTGGTTTAGATTTTGATCTCCATTTTTTTAGTAAATGCTTTTTTTGGCAGCCACCATAATGTGACAGAGCAAGGCCTTACCATGTCTAGGCAATTATGATTGTGTATCATAGCTCACAAAAATCATGTCCCTCATCAATAGGCCCACTCAGTATCTCTGACAGTGCATCCCACAGGAAATCCTTAACGTCTACCAGTTTACTGCAATCCCAGAAAATATGTTCCCAATTACCTCTTTCTTCTCTGTCACAACTCCAACATTTGCTGTCTACCTGAGGAAAAATGCTC
The DNA here is from genome assembly GCF_019279795.1 of Protopterus annectens. Taxonomy (NCBI): domain Eukaryota; kingdom Metazoa; phylum Chordata; order Ceratodontiformes; family Protopteridae; genus Protopterus; species Protopterus annectens. The sequence goes on from NC_056736.1 coordinate 678,303,235, forward strand.
TGGTGTCTACTCAGGGTTTAAAAGTATATATGTAAATATTCCCAAGCAAAAATCCTAAATGTTCTAGATTTTGTTGCATATTTGGGATACATAAGCATATCCTCCCATTGTTTCTTTGTGAATTTCTTATCCAACCTCTCCTCTCAATCTTTTCTAACCTCCTCTAACTGGTTCCTACATTTATTCTGCAATATGTTATATGTCTTAGTAATTATCCCTTTTCTAACCACAGTTTCTATTCTAGATTCAACTAAAAATCTCTACCAGAACAGAACTTTCAATTAGGATTCCCCTAACTGTTTCTCTTTGCTACACTCCAGTCAGCAGTCCAAATGTCATCTTGGCCTCTTCCCATTCCATTATCTTTCCCTACTAGTTACATGTTCCCAATACCTTGGGTCCTTTGACAGTTTTCTACAGTATACGCCAGTCCTCTCGCCTATTCTCTGTACCCCTAAGTACATTCTTCCCTTTTGGCAAAATTGCCTTCATCTGTTGGCTTAGTTCTTAGAAAACTTTCTGCTATTTTATGAATATAACATTTTGCATGGCTGCGGTTATCCTCCTTAAAGTTCTGCATCCAAAATCTCACTTGTCCTTATTTCTTAAACTCCCCCCACTTCATCATCATCCCTTTCAAGTCTGAATTATAGCTTTCTGCTTGTGTTATGTATATTATGAGCCTCAACGGTGTTGCTCTAAAATATCCATTCAAATTAGGTAATGTTAAACCACCTTGTTCTATTGGAAGGATCTACTTATCTCACTTGACTCTTGCCGCCTTCTCCTCCCAAATAAATTCCTTCAGGTTTATCAGTTGTTGTCCACAACATCTTATCTGGCTGATAAAAATATGCCTGATCTGTATATAAAACTAAAGGGAATACAAAATTTTCCCTGCTTGTATCTTGCTATCCATATTGATTAAAAGAGCTTCCAATTTCTCAGTTTGTATATTATCCTTTGTTTAGTCTCTTCCCACATATTCTTAGCTGCTATAACAAAATCCTTTTTAATCCATATTCTTAAATACTTCATTTTATCATCTCCCCATAAATATGGGTATTGCTGAAACAATTCATATGTTGCTACATAGTTTACAGCTATAGCTTTTGTTTTATCTTCATTACTTTTATATCCCGAAAAGACATGTAACTATCTCCAAATGTTCCACAACACTGAAATGTCCTTTATGTTAAGTTGTCAATCTCGCCTTCATTCTTGCTGGATGGGTTCGGAGCCGATCCTCGGCTCCGACTCGGCACTTGCTAAGCTCAAGAGTCACTTCTACCAGCTCGAGGCAGCCCCATATCCCAAGATGCAAGGCGGAGATTACCCAGATCTCGTTTGCCGCTTCGCTCATGAGGTACCTTTTTACCAGCTCCTGGTAAGTGAATTTTTCTACCTTTTTTTCTGAGACTTTAGTCCACCCCAGTACTTTATATTTATATATATATATTACTTTGTTAACTTCCCGATTCACTTAGCCCTATTCCCGTTAGTGTCCCGTTCCCTTTATTCATATTTTTGCTAGTCGGGCCTTAGGTCTTTACCCCTCCTATATTTTTCCTGTCAGGGTTTGTTTGGGTGTGTCTGTGTGTTTTTTCCCTGTACTTGGTTTTGTTAATCTAGTTTAATTTTTGGACTGACTGTGTAGTGTGTGTGTGATTAGGTACTCAGTCATGTCTAAAGAGGCTAGGGTCTCAGGCTTCAAGAAGTGTGACTCGTGCTGTCAGAAGATGTCTCTGACAGACTGTCACACTTCTTGTATTTATTGCCTGGCACCTCTACACCTGCAGGACTCCTGTGCTATTTCCCACTCCTTCAGCCAGAGAGTCCTGCAGGAACGTAGAAATAAACTTATTCTCAGGGGCTTATTAAAGCCTGAGAGCTCCCCGGCTAAGTCCGGCTCTGGGAAGCCCTCAAAGCCTCCCAAGGCCCAGGCTTCAGTGTCCAAGCCTTCAGCCTTGGCTCCGACTCCCTCGGAGTCGAGATCGGCTCTGGCTGGAGCCGATCCTTCCTTCTCTGAAGGTTCGGTATCGGCGCCGATACTCTTGCTTCCATGCCTGTGTCGGCTCTGGCTGGAGCCGACACATCTCTGACCCAGCTCGGAGCCGACAAGTTGTCGGCTCCAACTGGAACCGAAGGTTCTTCGGCTCTGATGGCTCCGTCGAGAAAGAGATCCAGATCTCCGTCACTGGAGTCTATTCATTCGGCTCCAGCCTCTCCCTTACTTTCGGAGCGGAGACATCGGAGCCGATCCTCAAGGTCTTTCAGACTCTCAGACCATGACTTGGAGAGAGTGGTGAGTAGACTGCTGAAATCACAGGCACTGGCCCAGATACTTCATAGCCCGTCTCAGCAGACGACCGCTATTCCACACCCTCCAGAAATTCCTCCTTTGACTCTCCTTCAGAGCTCGGAGCCGGAGCTTATTGGAACTGTGACTGTTGGTGCTTCGGAGCCGATACCACTCCTTTCGGCTCCGTCGTCTTCGACTCCTATCTCCTCCTTGAGACCGTCCTTGGAGGGATCCGGTCGTCGGGCTTCCCTTGTCGGTTCCAAGGGGGCGAGTGGCATTGGACCCTTGTCCGACCCAGTTCTCCCCCTCGGAGCTTCGGCTTTGGTAAGGTCGGCACCGACATCTGCTTCGGAGCCTTCCCTTTCGGTGGGGCCGGGGATTCCTGTTTCCTCGGAGCGGGAGCTCTCGGTCCTCCCCGGGAGGGGAGCCTTCGAGGTGATGAGGAGTGTACTAGCCCCCGAGCTGAGTCAACAGTCGGTCCCTTTAGCTCCTCCCTCTTCAGTGCCTGTAGATATCTCTTCCCACTCTCTTGCTCCCGGACCCAGAGATCCATCGCCCCAGGTTTCCCCATTGGGAATACCTTCCTCTTCCGAGGTTTCTCCTGATCCTTCAGGGGAACCCCCGCGTAAGAGGACTTGCAAGAGGAAGCATTTAGACTCCCCTGAGTCTACGACATCAGATACCGACTTAGATGAGTCGGAGGAGTCCCCAAGATCCCTCTCTGAGGATGTCTCCTTTTCAGACATTCTTGAACTCCTGAAACAGAGGGGGAACTGGCCCTCCATTAACCCCTCCGAGGATGAGTCGGTATACCTGGAGGCTTTTGGATCTCGACCCTCCACCTCCTGGGTTTCTCCGCCTTTTGACCCCCTCATGGACGTGATAGCTCGAAAGGCATGGGCATCTCCGGATTCTGTGGAACCAGTCCCCAGGAGGCCTTCTAAATTTATCACGGCCCCCACTGAAAAACAGTTTCTCACCAAAGGTGTCCCGGTTGATGCCATGGTGGTGGCGGCCGCCACCAAAAAGTAACTTGCAGATCCTTCCGTACCGGTCCATCCTCCTAACAAGGAGTCTAGGACCATGGACAGGTATGGTAAGCGGATGTTTTCCTCAGCGACCTTTGCTATGCGTTCGCTGAATTATCTATGTCACTTCACCCGACTTCAGAGAGATATCCTCAAGGAATTGGGTGAGGTGGTACAGGATCCGTCAGCTGCTGGGGCTCAAGAGAAGATTGCCTCTCAGTTGGGAATCCTAAATTCCATAACTAACTCCTCCATGTGGCTCATTTCTTATGCAGCCGATGGAGCAGGTAGAGCTGCAGGCACAGGAGTGGCTCTCAGACGTCAGTCCTGGATGCGACTTTGCAATTTTGCAGACCCCTTTAAGGCGTCCTTCACAAACTCTCCCTTCGATGGGACAACTTTGTTTGGACTCAGGTGAAGGACACTTTGACCAGGTGTGAGCAAGATGGCAAGACTCTTTCTGCCTTAGGAGTCCGTTTCTCCACCCCTTCAAGGCCTTACCCCAAAGGTCAGAAGGGAGGGGAAAATGTGGTTCCGAAAATCTCAAGGAGTCACGCCTGATGCACGTGGTCAGTTTACCCCCAGAGGCAGAGGGGGTAATAACAACAGACGCCACCCTAGGGGCAGAGGGGATCCGCAGAACCAGGGCAGCAGAGAGTCTCTCTCTGACAAGCCCTTCCAGCATCCCTGAGGTGTTGCCCAACTGCCCACCCTTGGAGGCAGTCGGGGGGAGATTGTCACTGTACCCAGAAGCCTGGCTTTCCCTTTCTCAAGACAAATGGGTACAGTCGATCATATCCAAGGGTTACAAAATAACTTTCGAGAAAAGCCCCTGCCCTCAAAAAGGATCCCTTCCAGACGTTCCACCCGGTCTAAGGGAAATTGCAAAGCTAGAGGTTTTAAAACTTCAAGAGAAAAGGGCCATCCAGCCAGTTCCAGCAGGCCATTTAGAATCCGGAATCTACTCAAGGTTCTTTTTGGTCCCCAAAAAGACGGGAGACCAATATTAGACCTCAGCAGACTAAACAAGTCTGTCAAAAAGACGAGTTTTCAGATGGTCACACTTCAATCGATTTTGCCCTTTCTGGACAAAGACAACTGGATGTGCTCTACAGACTTTCAGGATGCGTACTATCACATAAAAATCCACAGACACTCCAGAAGGTTTCTCCGCTTTCGGCTGGGGACCAGTCATTTTCAATTCAGAGCCCTGCTCTTCGGTCTCACCACAGCCCCCAGTGTGTTCACCAAATGCATGGCAGTGGTCACGGCTCACCTGAGACGTCAGGGATTTCAGGTGTTTCCGTACCTAGACGACTGGCTCCTCACAGCCACCACCAGGCATCAACTTCTCCAGGTCAGGGATTACACTCTACGTCTCTGCAGCCAGTTAGGGATTTCTGTCAACTTCGAAAAGTCTTCCTTATCGCCTTGCCAATCTATTACCTTTATAGGCGCAGATCTAGACACTACTCGGATGTCAGCAAATCTAACAAATCAAAGAATCCTGGATATCCAAAATCATGTTCGGATCATCCTATTCAGCAAAAAGGTACAAGCCAGGTTGGTCCTGAAAGTGTTAGGCCTAATGGCAGCTGCCATCATACTTCTTCCTCTGGCCCGCTTTTACATGAGTCTCCTACAGTGGATGTTGTTTACCCAATGGTCCTTCCAGCAGTTGCCCATGCGTCACAAGATCCTTGTCACACAGATCTGCAAGAGCCACCTATCCTGGTGGATTTCTTCCCCCCTAGTCCATCAGGGCAGACCATTTGTCCCCCCAGCCCCGGTAGCCATGGTCACTTCGGATGCCTCCCTGATCGGGTGGGGGGGGCATTATCAGGGCAGGATGGTCCATGGCACGTGGCAACCGTTCGAATACCACCTGCATATAAATGTCCTAGAGATGAGAGCAGTGCTTTTAACGTTGCAAGCCCTCAACGACTTCTTCCTTTAGGAACTATCGCAGTTCACACGAACAACATGTCCGTAGTATGGTATATCAACAAACAGGGCGGGACCAAGTCCTATCCTCTGTGTCGAGAAGCTCTCAGACTTTGGCAATGGACGATCTCCTCTCAGCGGTTTCTGATAGCAACGCATATCCCCGGGAAAACCAACATCATAGCAGACAGGTTGAGCAGAGCTATACTCATGCCTCACGAGTGGTCTCTCAAACAATCTATAGCGGAAGAGATTTTTCAGAAGTGGGGCCCTCCTTGCTGTGACCTTTTTGCTACACCCCAAAACAGCAAATGCCCAGACTTCTTCTCTCTCTTTCCACTTCCAGGCCATCCCCCCAGAGACGCTCTAACCCAGGATTGGCCCCGGGGACTTCTTTATGCTTTTCCCCCTTTTCTGTTGATTCCTCAAGTGCTTCAGAAAGCTACCGACTTGAGAGCCAAGCTGATTCTCATTGCTCCTTACTGGCCTCGACAAATTTGGTTCCCGTTCCTTCATCGACATCTCTTAGTGCAGCCTTGGCATCTGGACCCAGTTCCAGATCTTCTGACCCACCAGTCGGGTCAACTGCACCGGTCCATTCATTCCCTCAACCTCACTGCTTGGTTGCTCCACTTTCTTCCTTAGCCAGGCTTCCTATGATCTCTAATCCCGTTAGGGATATCATAGTAGCTTCTCTAAAGTCCTCTACCAGAGGGATTTACTCTAGCAAATGGCAACGTTTTTCCTTTTGGGCAAGATCTAAGAACATAGATCCCTCTACTGCCCCTATTCAGTCAGTTTTGGACTTCCTAGCTGAAATTTTTCACTCTGGTTCTTCTTCCACAGTTAAAGTCCAGCTGGCAGCAATCTCGAATTTTCATGTCGGATTTGCAGACCAGAACATTATGTCTCACAAACTTTGCAAAGCCTTTCTCAGAGGGATCTTCCTACTTAAACCCCCTGTTAGGGATCCTCCACCGCAGTGGGATCTAAATTTAGTGCTGGCATCCTTAATACTTCCCCCCTTTTGAACCAGCTGCTACATGCTCGTTAAAATTTCTCTCTTGGAAGACACTCTTTCTAGTCGCTATTACTTCGGCTAGAAGGGTGTCTGAACTTCATGCTCTCTGTGTTCGTCCCCCTTACTTGGTCTTCCACAAGGATAGAGTATCTTTGAGAACTAATCCGTACTTTTTGCCCAAGGTTGCTTCTAAGACAAATTTAAACCAATCTATCGATCTTCCAGTATTTTTTCCCAATTATTCTGACAGGGCGGAACAAAAATTGCATTGCCTAGATGTTCATCGCCAACTCAGGTATTACTTGGACAGAACAAAGCAATCTAGAAAGTCTGATCAGCTTTTTCTTTCTTATGCTGAAAATAAGAAAGGCCTCCCTGTTTCTAAAGTGACCTTATCCAGATGGCTGTCTTGCACTATTTCTCATATTTATCAGCTTAGGGGCAAACAGCTGATCTCAATACCAAAAGCACATTCTACCAGAGGCCTAGCCACATCTACAGCCTTTCAGGCTAGACTACCCTTAGTCACTATTTGTGCAGCAGCCACTTGGGCCACTCCTCATACCTTCGTCTCACATTGCAAATTGGATTTGGCCTCCAGGGACAGGGCGAGTTTTGGTTCCACAGTTCTCAAGAGTCTGTTCCATTGAGCCACCCAGGATAGAGGTGCTAGGGACGTGGTCCCATCCAGCAAGAATGAAGGCGAGATTGACAACTTAACATTTAGAAGTTATGTACCTACCATAACGTTCCATGTTAGTTGTCTTCTCTCGCCTTCTTTCTTGCATCCCTCCCTCCTGTCCCCCTAGCCTGGACAGACCTTGAACTATCCTCTTCTCTGGGAGATTTCTCCCTTGGACACCAGTTAGCTCTGCACTTAGTTACCTGGGTTCCCCTTACAGTTTTTTCTCAGGTTAGTTGTTCTTCTTCCCTTGGGGGAAGATAGTAGGTATTTTTTCCTCTAGCTACCAAACGAGATCTGGGTAATCTCCGCCTTGCATCATGGGATATGGGGCTGCCTCGAGCTGGTGGAAGTGACTCTTGAGCTTAGCAAGTGCCGAGTCGGAGACGAGGATCGGCTCCGAACCCATCCAGCAAGAAAGAAGGCGAGAGAAGACAACTAACATGGAACGTTATTGGTAGGTACGTAACTTCTAATTTTGGTTTTATCAAGTACAAAATAATATTGTCTGCAAATAAAGCCAACTTTTCTTGATTACCATACCAATTATGTTCTTGAATTTCTGAATCCCTTATTTTGTTTGCTAATGGCTCTAAATATAGAGCAAATAAAAGAGTAAGAGGATAGTTCATCTGTTATCCAACCTGTTGGAGAGAAACTCTCCCACTTAATTTTTGCCTCCGATCCCTCACATATCCTCCTAATTAACCTTATTATTGTATCAGGAAATGAAAATGGCTTCACTGCCCTGTTCATAAAATCCCAGCTTACTCTGTCAAATGCTTTCTCTACATCATCGAGACCCACCAACAACAGCAGTATTTTCTTACCTTTTGCTTCCCTCAGGATCATCAGTGTTCTGTTTAGTATTGTCAAATGTTTGCCTCCCCTCCACAAACCAGACTAATCCATATGTATCAATTTTGGCAACATATGTGCCATTCGTTTAGTTATTAAAAACAAACACTTAATTATGGTTTAAAATTGAAATGGGCCTATATGAAGCTGGATCTGAAGGGTCTTTGCAGTCTAAGTATTAAAGCCATCACAGCTTTCTTTCAAGATATGTGTGCTTGCCCTCATTTTAAAATACTATGAAAGAAAACCTTCCAGATCGTTATCACTTTTTTCCTTGCTAGTTTCCAGACTTGCACAGGAATACCATTTTTTCCTGGAGATCTTCCTGCAGACTGATTATACATAATTGTTTTATCTCATCTCCTATCTTAACTGTTAGTTCTTGAGCCTCATCTACCTCTAACCTTGGCATAATTAAGTCTTCCATTAATATTTCCATTTGTGCTCTTTCACTATTTCCACATTTCTTGGTTTTATACAAATTTTCATAAAATTTCCAAAATATCTCTAGTACCTCTGCAGGATCTCTGGTTATTTTTTCTTGTTATAGGCTCCCTAAGTTTGGCAACAATCCCTTCTACTTTATGTTGTCGAAGTCGTTATGCTGAAAGTTTTTGTGTTCTTGAGTTACTATGAAAAAAACACTTGCTTAACTGCAGTCTTTCAAAACACATGCATATTATCCGGACGCTCCCTTATTTTCTCTTTAGCACTATGCAGTTGTGCCTCTTCTTGTTCTGTGAAATTCTCCTTATTCTGCAATATTTGAACCTTTGTCAGTCCCTCTAAAGAATTCATGTTACTTCTTAACCATTTTTCTTTTTCTTTTATTTCTACCGTATTTTTAAGCTCCATTTTCATTTTATCCTGCTCACTAGCTACAACTTCTAAATAAATTTCTATCTTCCCTAATAACTGCTGAATATTCTCCTCTACCCATTCCTTAAATGCCTCTCTTTTTAACAGTTAGGTGGGAAAGCACCGGCGTCTCACTTTTACTTCATTACCCTGCATTTTACCTAACCTGTTATTGGCGCATTACCTGAAATAGTTACTGGATGCATGTCACAGCTTTCAATTAAATAAACTTTTTCCTGTGAAATATAATTTCTGTCTAGTCTAGCTCAGTTAGTATTCCTTGAAGAATAATATGTAAATTCTCTGGAGTTCATACTACTGAAATCACATGTTCCATACCAAATATTTTCTTCAATTTCTTCAGAAATCTACCCTCTTTGTTATATTTCCAGAGTGTTACTCTTAGTTGCGTGTTTTTTTTTCTTTTCTACATTTTCATTGTTTTAACCAAAAATCAACTGTTTGCATTTTAAATTGGTGTGGGTCCTTAGTCTTGTAGTACCCCTCAAAGCACTGGGAAAATTGTAAGTAGCTGCAGAAAATGAGCCTCATTTATTTAATTTCTACTGCTTTTTATTGTTTGTATTTTACTTGGTCTGGAGCGCTTAGCCCTATAGTATAACTCACAACAGTGAGATAATTGTGAATTGCTGCAGGATCTGAGCCTCATTTAATACATTTCTACTGCATTTTTTCTGACTGAATTTTACTTTATCTGCAGATCTTAGTCTAGTCTTGTAGTATTGCTCACAATAGTGAGAGAATTGTGAATTGCTGCAAGATCTGAATCTCGTTTTTTTCTGCTTGCATTTTACTTAGTCTGGGAACCTTAGTTTTGTAGTATCACTCACATTAGTAAGATAAATGAATTTCTGTAGGATCTGAACCTTATATATCTACAAACATACATATACACACTTATACTGCATTTTTACCATTTACTGACTGTATTCCTCTCTGTCTCATCGCTCATAACCTCTGCTGACCTGTGCAGCAGTGGTTTGTACTGCCCCTGTATAAAAGCAAGCACCTAGAGCTGTAATTGTCCATATAAAACTGCCTCTGCTATTTCCTCAAGTATCTAGATCAGTGTAGAGCAGCTAGTTTGCCCGATGACCACCATTACCCCACTCATGTTGTTTTAGATCAAACCTAGATCTCTCCTCTCAGACCAACAACTCTAAACTCCAACTGCACCACCTCTCATAGATCACAAAAATGAGGATCCATAGCCATAGTTGTGCACTTTTCTACTGTCTCTAGCCAGCCTAATGGAAATGGGCTAGTAATTGTCTCATGTTTACTGTGCCAATCTGCTAAATCTTCCAACACAGTAAATTCTACGCAAGATAAACTAAAGGTGCTACTGCTCAATGCTAAGCGTCTCAAAAAGAGCTACACTCCCTGGAAGCACTCCTTACCCTGGAGAGTGTTGGCATCTGTTCAGTTACTGACATGACATTTAAATCCCCTGAAGGCACCCCAGCAGTACAAGGCTATAATGCCTTCTACACATTTAGACCAGCTACTGTCCAAGAAGGGCCAAGAGGTGGAGGTGCATCCATTTACATAAACAAAACAAGATCGGTCAAACAATATGACATGCCTAAGATAAAGTCTAATACCACGTCCCTGGTAGCTATAAGTCACCATCTATGACCCTGGATACAACACCACACACTTGTGCTACAGCCACTCACAATTCAGTCTAACACCACGTTCACAAGTGATTCCAACTATCCCACCATAAACTTGGATACATACACAACCACTAACATGAAGTTACCCAAGTAAGGAGCATGTGCACGACCATGTGTGGTTTAGATACTGTTTCAGTAAAGTTTCATGGTGTCTTTTAGGTATGCCGGGATGGAGTTATAGAGTTTAGGTAAGTAATGGATGTACAGCGAGTCATGCAAATAAAACCTACTTTTCTACTATACTATGGCAACTCCAGATTACTTTAAAACAATAAACTTTATTAATTAAAACACAAAACAGAACTAGTGCTTTGGCTACTCTCCATTTCAAAGTTCTAAAACATAACTACATTCTTAAACTTTACCAATGCCAACTGTCCAACAAAACAAAACCATGAATTAACAAATCAAATACACAAAATGCAAAATTTCTAGAGACGCATTCCTTTAGACACTCAGTTATACATAGCTGTCTGTGTGTGTGTATGTCCAGATAAAATCTCAGTCGCATTTGACTGTCCAGAGAATGTAAGATTACTGGGAAAGAAAGTGGGTTATTGAACAGCATGATAGAGGGACAGTTCGTTCATAGGTGGGTACTAGGCTATCGGCCCTGGGGCCTATATAAGCCTAGCCAAAAAGGTTCCCAGGCTTTCGCCACCAAGAAATTTATTTTCCTGTGCCCCTGTCAAACAGTGCTGCAGAAGTGATCCCCGGGGTGAATTTATTATTTCCTATCCAGTCGTCAAGGTTTTTCTTAAAGAGGGTCAATGAGGAAATTTGCTTGACATGAATGGGTAGTTTGTTCCAGAGTATGGGAAGTCTCTGGGACAGGAATCTATCCCTCCAGCATGTTTTGTTTACTGTGATGACAAGGTTTAGGTCCCTGGAGCATGTGGTTCGGAGAGATTGGGATTTCTTTAAGTGTAGCATGTCCAACAGCTCTGGGTTTGACATAGCTTTGTATGTTAGGCAGAAATCACCTCTGAGTAGGTGATATGCGATGGAGTAGAGCTGGAGTTTTTTGAGATGGTCTGTGTATGGCATCTATTTAAGGCCGGTAATCCTCTTAGTGAGGCATTTCTGTGGCCTTTCCAATAGTTGTAGGTGTCTTGTGAGATGCATGCCAAACGGGGCATTGTACTCTATAATGGATCTGATGAAGGATGAGTAGAGAGGAACAATGACCTCCTTTTTTCTAGAGGAAATCCCTTTTGTGATGAGGTGTACCACGTAGAAGGATTTCCTGACTACTGTGGCAATGTGGTTATCAAAGCAGGAACTACTGTCAACCCATGTCCCGTGGTCTCATCACACTTACAGTGTTTAGTGAGCTACCACCTATGTGGTAGTTAATGGGTACCCAGTTTTTCCCAAAGGGGATGACAATGCACTTCTTGGCATTGAGCTTGAGGCCATGACTTTAACACCAAGCATCTGTCTCTGTGAGGCCCTTTTGCAGAATGTCTACATCATTAGATGATTCTATTATGGCTCCCAGTTTGCAGTCATCTGCTAACTTTGTTAGACAAAGACCTTCTGTGTTGGCCTGCACTTCAGAGAAGTAGATGCCGAACAGGAGAGGACCCAGGACCGAACCCTGTGGTACTACACTCGTCACTGGTCTGAAGTCGGACTTGGAGTCAGCTTCTTTTACTGTGTGGGTTCTGTCAGTGAGCCAGCTGGCCACCCATCTTGTGACATAGGGATTTATGCCCAGTTTAGTGAGTTTATCTACAATTCCAGAGTGGGGGATGGTATCAAAAGCCTTGCTGAGGTCAAGATAGGCTGTGTGCACTACCTTGCCCTCGTCTACTGCTCTAGTAACTGCTTAGGCATGAAGGATGACTAGCCTGAGAGTCACCCTGTTTGTGCGGAAAATAAGAAAAGGAGAAGTAGCCATGAGAGCTTGTAATTCAAACTCTCCTAGCAGAGGTGACAGCCGAGAGTAGAACAGTTTTTCAAATGCAGAATTTTAAATCAGCAGAAGATGCTAGCACAAAGGGAGGTAATGTAATCTTTTCCAGCACAAAACTGACATCTCAAGGGGGAGAGAAGGGTTTTGTTTGGTGGAGTAAGATGCAGAACTCACCTCAGGAAAACCTTGACTTCTGCTTTGGCTATAAGTGTAGGGTTAACAGGCAGCCAGGCATTGATGGCTGATAGGTAAGCTTTTATAGAAAAGTAAATCAAGCCTGAATGAAGTAATTCACAAAGGTAATGCAGAACAGCAGGGATCTGTAATATAAATGGGTTCTGACTGTGTTTATGGCACCAATAAGAAAACCTTTTCCATTTAGCTAAGATTTTCTACTACTGACATGCACAACCTCTAGGACCTAAGCAGCCTCCTCAGAGAAAAGATGCCTTTGCGGGATCAAAATCCTGTCATCCCCAGAGTCAAGCTAAGTGATAGAAAATTTAGGTGGAGAAGCAATCCTTGTTGTTGAGTGATCAGGTCCAGCTGCAGACGTAAGTTCCTGTGATTTTTCTTTGTCACATGAATTTTTTGGGGAACCCATGTTGCCTTGGCCAAAAGGGGGCCAGTAAAAAGGATTTTGTGTTTCCTTTTGGGTTTCTACAAGAATGTTTGGAAAAAGAGGTAGTGGAGCTAAGGCATAGAGGAACTTCTCTGTTGCTGGAAGAAGAAGCCATCTGTTCTGCATGTTGAAATACAAGGTTCCTTGTTGCAGAAGTGGGCGAGCTGATGCACAGAGATCTATCTGAGGTGTGCACACGGACGGGTGATTGCCTGGAAAACCTGTCTGTTTAAGGTCCATCTGTGGTGGTCCTCTAAGGAGTAATTTATTCCTGTGAGGGAATGTATGCGGCTGTGAACGTGATGTTGATCTGGGAGGCTAAGTTCCATGACTTCTGTGCTAACCTGCACATCTGGTAAGACCTGATGCCTCTCTGTTTATGTACCATATTACTGTTGTGTCATCCGTGTACACTAGGGGTGGACCAGGTTTCTATAGGTGGAGGAATGTCTGCAGAAGAGCCCTTATTGCCTGCAGATCGATAAGTTCACTCATTAACTTTGGTAGACATCTGCCTGTACCCAGTGTGATCCTGTCCATGTCCCCCACACCTCGTCCAAGGCTTCAGTGTGAACTTCTTGAACAACAGAAGGTGGTGTGAAGGAAGTCCTGGGTTGTGATCGACTTATTCCTGCCACCAAAGTAGTTCCTTTTTGAGAAAAGGGAGGATGGTAATTAGGGTGTCCAAGGGGTGGGAGTGTTGGGATCACACAGAGCTCAGAAACCATTACATTTTCCTCATGTGAAGTGTAGCTATGGGAAGCATAGGAATGGTGGCCACCATGAAACCCAAAGTTCTTAACATCTCTCTTGCTGTGCAGTGTGTTACAGAGGAAAGATATAGGAAGAAGACGGACGGACTGTGAATTTCATTCAGAGGGAGAAAGGAAAGCGTGCATTTTCTTTGTGTACAGTCTGCACCACAAGAAAACCAGGTCCTGTGTAGGAACCATGTGAGATTTTTTTGTAGTTGAGTGTAAAACACAGACCTGACAGGAGTTGGACTGTGAAATCTAGATGTTGGAGAAGGACCCCTGCAAAAAGAGCTTAGAGTAACAGTTCATCCAGGTAGGAAAAATCTGAATTCTCTGGCAGGGGCAGAATGCCACCACTAGGGCTACACACTTTGTGAACACCTTTGGTGTTGTGGAAAGATCAAAAGGCATAGCAGTAAAATGAAAATGTGAGGAGCTAGAGAAAAAACTCAAGAATTTCTCGCAAAAGGACGAACAGGTATGTGCAAACAAGCATCCTTCAGATCTATGGATTCTAACAAGGCATGGAGGAGAATGAAAGGCAAGAGAGTGGAAGAGAGAGCATTCTGAAAGTTGGCACTTTCAAGAAAGTGATTAGAAGAGAAAGGTCTAGGATGGGTCTCCATTGTCATTTTCCTGGCACCAGAAAGATTTTGGAGTAGAATCCTTTACGTGTGAAGTCTTTTGGGACTTGTTTCATGGTACCCTGATTCAGGAGGGCCTAAACAATAGGGGCAATTAGAGACAGCTAGTTGTGAGAAGGATGTGGCATGCTTTTCAGAGGAGGAATAATTTCAAAGGACATTGCATAACCATCCTTGTTGATGGACAGGGCCCATTTGTCTGTGGTAATAGTTTCCTACTGGGTCAGAAGAGTGACAGTCTTTTGGAAAGAGGAGTTATGAAGCTATTTTTTTTTTTTTTGCAGTTTTTGAGTTGTCCTAGGATCCCTTCTGAGGGAGGATGTAGGCTTAGATGGGTAGCTCCTGTGGTATCGCAGAATTGATGAAAGTAGGATCTGCCTGCAGTCTTTCATACTCTTACCTTGGTCTTGGAGTATTTTGAACAGACTGACAGGACCAAACAAGAGGTGTTTGTCCAAGGGGGTGTTTAAGACTTTTGATTTGAAATCCTCTGGAAAAGGCTAGCTACGAAGCCATGCATATCTGGATAACAGACCCAGTAGCTGCTGCCCTAGAAGCATCCACAGCATTGTAGCTGCACTTAATGTTGTTTCTGATTATTCAAGTGCCCTGGGAAAGTAGATTCTGCATTTGTTGCTTTGATTCTGCAAATGGAGAGTCCAGCAAACTGTTTAAGGATGGAAGTATAGAAATCAAAGATTTAGTCATTTCAGTCTGGTACATAATTACCCTAAAAGCAAGGGTAGAGAAGGTGTATATCTTCTTTCACCACCAATCCATATCCCTATTGTATTTGTCTGTAGGCAGGGCATTAGCAATGGGCAAGCGCTTAGAGGGCTTATCTGAAGCAAGAGACAATGCAGAGAAGTCTGCCACAGGATTCTTGAACAAGTATTTTAGACCATCATAATCTTTTAAAATCTGTCTGGTATTTTAGGGGCTGGTGGTTAAGACCCGGGTGCTGAAGAGATGGAGTGGAAAACATCCTGGAAAGCCTCAGGAACAGGACAGACTGGAGTAGAAAGAATCCTGGAAAGTCCCAAGAACAGAAGGGGCAGGAGCACCCATTTCAAAGAAGCTGTAGTACCTCTTCTGTACACAGACCTGAGTCGATTGCTATTCAAAATGGTTCATCATGTTCTGGATAGTCTCTCCAAAAGAAGCTTAATCAACAGGGGAATCCAGAGAAGGCTGTCCTCTTCATCCAAAGAGATTTGACCTGGGGAGTGTAACTGAGAAAAACAGTCTAGACAGTGATCTGAATCAGTCTTGTTGAAAATGCCAAAATATGTTTTTGAGGAGTTGCCTGCAGTTGTTGAGACCCAAAAGAGGGAGATTCAAAGCCATAATAGCATTGAAGACACCATGGGAGATATCTACCCACTCCTTTTCTCTAGTTGGTTAGGGACAAGCCACATGCCTAGTCTTTTGTTTTTTTTTTTTTTTTTTTTTGGGCATGACATCCAACTGGATGAGATGCGGAAGTTCGGAACCCTGCCTAACCTCTATTAATGTAACAGGGATTTCTTCCCTAACATTTTAGGATGCTGTGAGGGCCTCTGGAAATGATGAGTCCTGGTTAACAGGACATATTAGCAGTCTTCAAGCCCTCAGGAGCCATACCAGTCTTTGAAAGGGTCTCAGCTGCAGGTAAATTAGAAGGAACTTGACATATAGTAGGTTTAGCAACCTCAGTGGGTGTAATGCAGTCTGAAATGTTGGACTGTATATGTGTTCTGGGCCTCTTAAGTTTCTTCTTAGGTGGAAGAAGAACATCTAGGGTGCAGATTCTGCCATCATGGATTGGACCCGGTGTTCAAGATGCAGAGTGTCTGAAAAGGTGTTGAGAGAGAAAAGCTTCGACCTGAGGATTTTGGGAATTAACTGACAAATGGAGCAGGATTCGTGATTGTGTACCTTGGAAAATGATCAAGTGAAGCAATGGTACCAGTGACCAAATGGTGGTCAGTCTGACAGATGCACGACCTGCATTCAGGTTGGCAGTAAGAAAATCTGAGGTACATGCTCGTAGGTCAGCCTATATGCCCCATATGTTTACAAGCTGAAGTCATGCACTGGACCTACGACCTCAGGAAGGTAAAGCTTTGGTACACCAGACAGACATCAGCAGTGACAGCTCATGTGTCAGGAATACCACAATAGTGATTTGAGTCTGGATATCTATAGTAAATCAAGCGGAAACTGAGGTCAACACCCAAATACTGAGTGGTGTGTAGAAAGTCCAAAAAAAAAACAGGCTAGTCTCAAGCTCAATGTAGCATACAACTTGAATATAAATTAAAAATACAAGAAACGTTTAGGCACTTTCAACCCTAACAAACAGAACTTTGTCAAAACAGTTTGCAATCTACAAATTGCAATTATATAACAATCAGGTGATATAGTAAATTAACAAAACAGCCAAGCACAGTAATGAATAATTTAAAATGTTGAACAGTGAAGAATGTAAAACAAAATATACACAAAACCATTTTAAAATATTACTAAAACATTATAATTGGTTGCTCTTAATTGTAACACACTACTGATAGAAACCATACTGTTTAAGCCTGATAAACACTGGCATTTAATCTTAATTGCCATTGAAGCGCACAGTATTCATGTGCAAATGTAGAATATGTACTCACATTTAACATTAAAATAAGCCGTGATGGTGCAGCGGTAGTGTTGTCGCCTCACAGCAAGAGGTTCTCCCGTTCGATTCTCGGCTGGAGCACCTTCTGTGTGTTGTCTGCATGTCCTCACCATGGTCGAGTGGCGTACGAAAAACATGCGTGAATGGGCGCACCTTCGTTGAAGGTTGGGCTTCGGGCTGGCACTGTAAAAATCAACTGCCAATCATTAACGGACCAGAATTCCGCTGTGGTGATCCCTAACCGGGAAAAGCCGAAGGAAAAACAAAAACATTTAACATTAAAATCATCCTATGAAGTATAATGAGTCACCTGCTAAGTTAAGAGCTTACAGGCTGAACACAGTTCTGTACCTGACGAGTAGTGCTGCAAGGTATCTTTTTAATGTTGGACATTTTTCAGGTGTATGTACACAATTGTTTGTTATAATAAGTTATGAGTACATTAAATACTTGGTTAGCTCAAGCAGGTACAGTTGTTTCAGGGCTCTGCAATAATGAGTCCTATACATAAGGTTGGCAGCAATTTTTTAGTTTTTTTTACACGTTAATCCTCAAGTGTAACTATTATTTGAATTTAAACTGTGAGCTAACTCATCACAGATGCTAATGATTTTCTGAACAGAGCAACATACAAATCTTCCTTTATAAAGTTACAGCCAGAGAACAAGCCCATACATTCTTAAAGAATATAACCCATTAGTGGGGCAGGATACAGATGTAGAAAGTGTGTTAATATGAAAAGGGAGCATTTGTATATGTCAAACGTATACCTCACAAAAACAAATTACTGACACAGAGTGACTAATGTGCACATTCACAAAAACTGATGGTTAGCACACACAACCCTTGTAGCTATACAGAATTTATCACAAAGGGACTACTAACCTTAGAGCTGGTATATTATGAATTCATGGGGAGATGAGAATGCATTTATGTTCACAGAACTGGTTTACAACAAACAGTTGCTATTTACCTCACCAATAATGTGTTTTCCATTAATAAAAGCTTCAAATCCACAGACTGCTGCAGTCGAATCCAGAGGAAAAACATACTTGGCCTCAATGGGAATATCACTCTGATTTGTGTACGTCTGGAACACCACCACCTAAAACAGGGAGGAAAGTAAAATGCAGCTTAATTAAAAATACTCTGTTATTTTCAAGATCCATATTGCAAGGAATGGAATGCACAACAACAGTAATGGATACATCAGCATTCTAGTTTTATCAATTAAAAAAAATGCAACAATTTAAGTTATAGGGAATGCTCCCTGCACAAGAAGGGACAATTCAGTATGCCACTTTTAAGATTTTTCACCTCTCAAAACACTACCACCATTTACAAATTAATATTTTTGCATAAGAGACATTAATACATGAATAAAATAAAAAAAAAGACCTAATCAGGTAACTACCACTAAAAAAGCGGGATACAAATCCCAAAGAAGTAATTAAACAGTACACAAACAAAATAAAAACTCCATATGTGTTTACCACAAAACAGGCTGCTAAACCACTTTTTAGCATACTAACGTTTAATAACCACTTTCGTCAAGCAATAGCTTTAATCAGAAATACAACCAAAAATAAAATGCAACTCTTAAATATAAATTTAATACAAAAATAAACCAAACAACTTTAAAATTCAATTAACACCTTTGAAAATGCCAATGTAACCCTTTATTTTATGTCAAGTCTCCGATCCTTTAGAAAACATTTTATATTAGTAGTCTCATTTGGCCCCAGGAAACTGATCTGCTCACAACCTGATCTGCCACTCTCTCTTTCTTTTCTATCAAATTTTTGTAGGTACCACCTCTAAAATCAAATGGGACCTGTTCCAACACAGTAAAAACATTTTTTTGCAGTCTTTACAACCACACAAATGTCTAAAAAGGTTGTTGTTTCTATCTTTGGTTTTAATGGCATATATGTGCTCTTTAATTCTTTTCCCAAAGATTCTCGTAGTCATACCTATCTAAAAGCACGAATATCCAGAGCACATGCCAATATAAAAAACACTTCTTGAGCAACAATTAAACCTGCCTGGAACATTAATTTTTTACTGAAGATGTCCCAAATAAATGTATGGGCCTTCATAAATATACCTACAGGCAGAACAGGAACCGGATTTAAAAGTACCTAAACTTTGAGTAATAGGTTGCAGAATTTTAGTACGATCATTCTGCAAAAGATGTTTAATACTAAAATTTTTCTTACATACAAATGACGGATACCTTCCAACTATATTAACTTCAATAATTTTCCAATTACTGCTAATGATATCCTTAATTTTTAGACTATACACTGATATGTCTATAAAACATCGGGATACCAAATTCTTGGCCATCAATTATTTCTCACCTACACTAACACTGGGAACCTTTGTTTTACTAAGTCCTTTAATTAATGTAGGACCAAACTGATAGTTTCTTTTCCAACAAATTTCATTTATTGCTCCTTCTAGGCTAAAGTATAACCTCTTACTTTAAATAATGAGGTAATAAAGCATAACTCTTCTCAAAATCACCATCTCTGCCTGTCATACGAGAGGATCTAATAAACTGGCCCCTGTGAATGTTCTTCTTGGTGAAGCTTAGATGGTTACTTTGATAATGAAGGTACCAATTTGAAAAGTGATTTTTCAGTGGATTCTGCTAACAAAAACTTCTGATTATGGGTCCCACTCTAACCTAACATTCAAACAACAGACATAATTGCTATTGTTTCCCAAAACAAACCTTAAAAATCCAGTACTGTTATTTAAATTAACTACAAAACTCTGATAATCACTATAAACATTGTGAAAAATAAATAATAAATTATAGGTTCATAGGTTGGTACTAGGCTATCGGGCCTATACAAGCCTAACCATAACAATTCCCTGGATATTTCTTCCCACAATATTTACTTCTCTGGACCCCTGTCTAGCAGGGCGACTGACATGATCCCCGGGGTGAATTTCCTATCTCCCATCCAATCATCAAGGTTCCTTTTGAAGAGGGCTAAGGAGGAGCTCTGCTTGACATGTTTGGGCAGTCTATTCCAGAGTATGAGGAGTCTCTGGGCCAGGAACCTATCCCTCCAGCATGTTTTGTTCATTGTGATGACAAGGTTTACATCACTGGAGCGTGTGGCTCTGAGGGATTGGGATTTCTTTAAGTGGAGCATGTTCAACAACTCAGGGTTTGACATGGCCTTGTATGTTAAGCAGAGATCGCCTCTGAGTAGACGATATGCCACAGAGTATAGCTGGAGTTTTTTTTAGATGGCCAGCATATGGCATCTGCTTTAGGGCTGTGATTCTTTTAGTGAAGTATTTCTGTGGCCTTTCTTGTGAGGTACATACCAAACGGGGCATTGTACTCTATAATGGGTCTAATGAGGGATAAGTACAGTGGGACAATGACCTCCTTTTTTCTGGATGAAAAGCCCTTAGTGATGAGGTGTGCCACATAGAAGGATTTCCTGACTGTTGTGGTGATGTGGTTACAGAAAGTGAGAACACTGTCCACCTGTGTCCCTAAGTCTCTCATCACACTTTCGATGTTTAGAGTACTGCCACCTATGTGGTAATTCATGGGTACATGTTTTTTTCCAAAGGGGATAACTATACATTTCTTGGCATTAAGGTTGAGCCCATAGCTCTGGCACCAGGGATCTGTTTCTGTAAGGCCCTTTTGTAGAATATCCACATCATTTGGGGATTCAATAATGGCTCCCAGTTTGCAGTCATCTGCAAACGTTGTTAGCCAGAGTCCCTTAGTGTTGGCCTGTACTTCAGAGACGTAGATGCCAAACAAGTGTGGTCCCAGGACTGAACCCTGAGGTACTCCACTTGTCACTTGTCTGGAGCTGGATTTGTAGTCTGCTACTTTTATAGTCTGGGTTCTGTCAGTAAGCCAGTTGGCAACCCATCGGGTGACGTAGGGATTTATGTCCAGCTTAGTAAGTTTATCTATGATTCCAGAGTGGGGGATGGTGTCGAAGGCCTTGGCGAGGTCCAGACAGGCTGTGTGGACCGCCTTACCCTCGTCCACAGCCTGGAGACTGATTCGAAGAAGTCAATCAGATTCAGGAGACAAGATCAGCCCTTCACAAACCCAAACTGGGTCGAGTCTAGTGTTTGAAGGTTGCCAATGTCTTTGTTTATAAGTTCCATGACAATGCGTTCCATGCCCTTGCAGATCAGGCTGGTCAGACTGATGGGAGGGTAGTTCCCGGGATCCAAGGTGGATCCCCCCTTGTGGAGTAGGATAACTGTAGCTATGCGCCACTCAGTGGGTACGAAGCCTGAGGTGAGGCTATGATTAAACATGACACCTAGGTGAGGTGCCAGTTCATTTTGAAGTTCATGTAGTGCATAGCCTGGGATGTCATCTGGTCCCATGGATGCTGTATTCTTAGCTATGGAGAGTGCAGTTTCTACCTGTGTGGCCGTGATTACCAGAATTTGTCAATCTTTTGGTATTTAGGGGGTGAAGTTGGCACTAAATTGATCTGCCAGGATATTGGCAATATCCTTGGGATCAGTATATTTAATGCCATTCTGTTGTAGCTCAGAGCAGATCTGAGCATTGCCATTTAGATTCTTGACATAACTATAGAATGCCTTGTGGTTGTCTTTGGAATCTTTGGCAATTTTATTTTCGTAACCAGCATTTGAGGATTTTATGAGGGATCTCAGCTTCTTACTGAGGCTGGTGAGGGAGTTTTTTTGCATCCTGTGTTTTTCCTCTTTTCTGCAACAGTTTCTTCCTTCTGTTGTATAGTTTGTTTATAGCAAGGGACCACCAGATTTGCTTCCTTTTTTTGGAGAAGAGCATCTTGGTTCTATTTGGGATGGCACGATTCATGCACGAGTGGATGTGCTCATACAGTGCCTTAGTGTAGGATTCTACAGTCGAATTTTCAGATCTTGTCTGCATGGGTGTCACAAAGTTTGTCACTTCTGACTTCAGTAGCAGGAAGTTGGGCTTTGGAGAAGTTTTTTTTAAGGGGGTTTCCCTTACTGGATGGTGGGGGTGGGATGTGGATGTCAAGGGTGATTTGCTTATGGTCAGACCTGACCAATGAGGGGGTGACCACTGGTGTGGAGCATCTATCTCCCATGTTGGTAATGACCAGGTCTAGGATATTGGAGCCCCTGGTGGGACAATGGATTAGTTGATCCAGAGCGTTGGAATTTATGAATTCCAAGAACCGTTGGGAAAAGGAGTTGGTACCCGAGTAGTTTTCCCAGTTAATGGCAGGTATTTGAAATCACCCTGTATTAGGGTGTTTGGTTGTATCTTAATATTTTGCAGTATGTTTAGAAAGGTGTAGTGAGAATCTTGGGGCATGATGGGAGATCTGCAGCAAGCCACAATTTGAACTGCAGTCTTACCTAGTGTTAGTTGCATCTGGAGAATTTCAGATGCATTGTGTCGGGCAACTAGCCTGGAGGTGTGAATATCCTTGGTGAATATGAACACTCCTCCACCTTTAGTGTTTCGGTCTTGGCTTTGTGGCCGAAAAGTATGGTAAGAGTTGTAGCCTGGTATTGCAGGGGTGCTCTCTGAAGCCTTGAACCAGGTCTCAGTTACTGCACAGATATCGATGTTCTCCATTTTTAGGAGTGCCTCGAGAGAGTGCATTTTGAGGTTTAGACTTCTAGCATTGAGTAGCATTACCTTCAGATTTTGCATGCTTGTATCTGTTACGGTGGTGGTTTTATCCTTTGAACCTTGCCTAAAAAAGGCACTATAGGGGTGGCAAGAGCTTTAGCCAGTAACCTGAATCCCAGGGGTGACCGGTGCAGACTATCTCTGGTAAAGCATCGTGGTTTGTCGATCATGTCTTCCCAGGCAAACAGATACTGGATCCCCTTTGAATGACACCAGAAGCTTAGCCAATTGCTGAAGTCAATCATTTTGTCCTTATACTGTGATATCATTCTGGGCGAAGGCAGGATGGTACTCAGGGCTAGGGTCATACCTGCCTGGGTCACATGATCCAAGAGCTCTTCCATGTCTCTTTTCATGTAGTCCAGCGAGGTACATCTCAAGTCATTCACTCCAGCATGGACAATGACAGAGTCGTATTTGTACTTGTGGAGTGACTTAAGTGCATGCGTTACTTGACGGATCCTGGCACCCGACAGGCAGCTGACTAATTTTCTCCTTGTTCAGCCTGGTGAGTGGGACATCAGTGTGCCTGACTATAGAGTCACCTATGACTAAAGTGTTGGGCACATTGTCTTGCCTTAGGAGCTGTTGTTGGGTGGCACACTGGTGTTGTGAGCTATGTGTCACTTTGGTTGTGACTGGTGTTTGCTTTTCAGCTTCAGAGGTCCTTGTTGCTTGGGCAAGTTAATGTTAAGGGCCTCCGCATATGTGGGTTTAGTGTTGCTATGTGTGGGTGTTGATGGTGTGGGTTTTGAAGGGCTATGAGTTGTTTGAGGTGTTAACCTTCTCCTCTTGACTGTCTAGCACAATCTTGGCCGGAGAGAGCTTTGCTTCCAGTTTGGCTATGTAAGTGCATCTCTCGCAGGTTGTGGTGTTGGGTGGCAGGAGGAGAGGATTGTCTGTGTACATGAGGCAGTTGCCGCATTGCCCAAGTATGCCCAGACTCACCAGGTGGACAGGAGGAATCACCGGAAGCCGACCCTTGGACATGCCTGTTTAGGTGCTTTTTTTGTAAAGTATAAGAGCTGTTTTCTCTTACCTTTGCAAGGTACTTTGCAATTATAGGCTGTTTAGTGCCTTCGATTAATTTCTCCTTATTGACAAGGAGAGTTGAGTGCTTGTATCAGTTTCAGGCTTCCTAGTGCTTTCCAGCAGGTTCTGGAGCAAGTGCTTTTCATAGAGGTTCAGATTTTAGTGTTACTACTGAGAAACCAGCTAGTTCTAAGGGAAAATTTGAAAAGCAGACTTTCTGGCACCTGGAATAGTGTAACTGTAGCCTCGCAGTGCTGCACGAAGTGAAAAATGTGCAAACACACGCACTTTTAAGCCAGAAAGTTGAAAGGGATAGAAATCAGCCCAAAAAGGCTAATAAAATTACAATTTCAGAGCTGGAAACCACTCCTCTAGCGTTAGATAGGCAGTACAATGTTCACCACTCCCACTGGTAAGCAATCTTACGATTGTTATCCATGAATCTTCTATAAAAGACAATATTTTCAGTGTTTTACGGTTGGTAAAACATCTATTTCCCACCACCCTAAAACCAAACTGGTGAAAGCAGGGGCACTGGTAGACCCCACTGCTATGCCTTTTTCTGATTATAATATTTTTTTATAAAAAAAGAAATACAATTTTTATCCAATAAAATTTCAAGTAAAAGGCAGTAGAGGTTAACTAAACTGTTACTTATGTTGCTATATTTATTCAAAGAGAACCTAACAAATTCAATTCCCTCTTCCTGGGGTATACTAGTGAATAGGCACATGACGTGCAGAGTCATCATGCAAACATTGCCTTCTTTATATTTGTAATTACTGTTAAATACCCTTATACTTTCGAAAAAATCCCAAGAATCGTGGATGTAATAAGAAAGCTGATGAACTAATGGATTTAAGACAGAGTCCATAAACAAAGAAATGCCATCTGTGGTAATACCAGGAGCTGATACTATCAGCCTAAAAGGGGGATGGTAACACTTATGAATTTTTGGTATGCAAAACTACACACCACTCCTCAGACTATTCACTACCAAAAACTGTACAATTCTAAATTAATGTCACCATTCATAAAAACACATATAAACACATATGAATATACTTATGACTTTTTTGAATATCAGTTAATGAAATGCCAGAGATTCCTCTAAATGACTTAACATCATCTCAACAGCTGTGTTACAAGTTTCTATATTCATGACAACCAATCCACCTCTTTATTGGCCTTCATAAAACTTAAGCTCCTTAAAACTTCTTAATTCATTTAATGCATTTCTTTCACCAACATTCAAATTAAAGAAAGATTTAGTAACTTTCTCATTTAGAATTTGTCTTCCGTCCCTGTCACAAAACTCTTCAAATGTCTTTAAAAACTATAAATTGAAGGTTTACTTAAACTTTTACTGCCATACACATCTTTTAACAAATAATTTAATTTAAGCTTTCTAGTAAAACATTTTAATTCTAAACTAGTCATTGTTAAATTCACTCTGTGACTGGGAATGAAGTCTAAACCAAACTCTAAAATCTTGTAATGAAAGTCATTGTAATCTGAGAGGTTATAAATTTTTATATTGGAACTCAGTTTCTTTAGACTATGTTAAGTCTTCTGCCCACCACCCCCCCAGTCCTGCCCCTGAAGCGATTCGAATAATTCTTGCTCCTTCCGTGATTGAAGTTGTTTGAACACACACCTAAATTACTGGTGTTCAGGGAAGAATTAATCACAGGAGAATACAGGGGAAGTTCCAGAAAGTCTAAAGCTGTACTAATAAATCCAAAAATACCATCACTAATATCACCTCCTTGTCGTTCTGCTGATTCACCATGCACTATGTCACTTCCTTGAAAACCTATAGCCAGTTTTAAAGAACCATGTGGATGTGTAATCTTACTATTAATATTGTCTGTCCATTTAGAAGAATTGGTTACCAAACTGACACTTATTTTGTAATTTCCTTTAAATCCTTTTTGATTTACAGTATAAGCAGTTTGGGATTCGTAAGCTGTTAAATCTCAGATAACTTTCTTCTGTTTACGCAGGACCACAGTTTTTTCATGTCTAAAACAAAAATATTTTCATAATCAGTACGTAAATCAGGGTGCCCTTTGAGCATACCACTCAAAACTTTATCCAACTGCTTGTTTTTTAATCTTTCCATAATAGAATAGTTGTTTTTTAACAAGCAGTCTCAAAAAATCAAGACCAGCTTTATTAAAGATTCGAGTGTAAAATGGGTCATCCAAAGGGACTGTTTGGGAAATTGAAAAAACGTAATCCTTATGCACAATTCCGAGGCTTATACAGTGTTCAAAATATATGTTATCAATAGAAACAGATGGAATTTCTTAAGATTCTTCTGTAATTCGCTAGTGCCAAGCAACCTGTCCCCCTTGATATTCACTAGTTTCCAAAATCAGGTCATAATTATGGTTCAAAATAGAATCTACTTTTAAAATAAGGGTCGGAATGAACATTAGAGATTTTTGCAAAATGCTCAACCTCTATAACAGTCTCACCTCTTTCACAGGAATCATTAAAGCCATTCTGCCTGTGTTTCCTCAAACAGGTTCTGGCTCCTCTGTCCTACTAGACAATTCAAGGATTGTTGCATCTCTCCAAAAAAAAAAAACAACCAATTCTTGGAGAGTCTTTTACTGGCTCCCAGGAGTTGGGTCCAAAGTCAAATTCAACAGCTCATCATCAGGGGTACATGGCATCGGGAAATCCAGATAAAACACAAACACAACTAAAAAAGCTGGATACAAATCACGAAGCAGTATTTGAACAGTACACAAACAAAATAAAAACTCCTTATGTGCACACCAAAAACAGGCTGCTAAACCACTACTTAGTGTAGTAATATTTAATAACCCCACTTGTCAAGCAACAGACTTCATCAGAAATACAACCAAAATAAAATACAACTCACTTGTCAAACAACAGACTTCATCCGAAATAGAACCAAAAATAAAATACAACTCTTAAATACAGTAGAAGCAGTAGAAGCAGTATTTGAACAGTACACAAACAAAATAAAAACTCCTTATGTGCACACCAAAAACAGGCTGCTAAACCACTACTTAGTGTAGTAATATTTAATAACCCCACTTGTCAAGCAACAGACTTCATCAGAAATACAACCAAAAATAAAATACAACTCACTTGTCAAGCAACAGACTTCATCAGAAATACAACCAAAAATAAAATACAACTCTTAAATACAAGTTTAATACAAAAATTCATCCTTTTCTCTTTCCTGATCAGATGTAACAGTTAAGATGACACTAACATTGGAAATCTTTTTTTAAAGTCTCAAAATCAATTCTACATTCCAAATATGATGCATCATCAGTATGAGTAATATTGCCTAACAATCAAAATGAGCCTTCTATAAGCTTCCAAAAATTATCTTAAATCTACAGAATTAATTTTACTAAAGCAAGCGCTGAAATCAAACATTTCCGTGTGTGTATATATATATATATATATATATATATATATATATATATAGATATATATATATATATATATATACATACACGTGTATTTAAATCGAAAAATTTTTTTAAACAATATAGTCTAGTAGTGGGGTAGGGTATAGTTCAGATAAAAGAGACAAAAACTTAAATTATAATGCATTCTACTAGAAAGAGGCAGAAAACCCAGTCTCAAAATCAAACAAAAAAATGTATACCTGATCTATGGACTGTATGCAAACCTGCAGCTGCATTTATTGTAAAAAAGCAACAAAACTGCAAGAGCTACAAAAACTATATAAATCCTGCATTTTTTGTCAAATTAAGTGGATGTAGAAAAAAATATGTGAATAAGACTGAAGATTAGTCCATGTTTGCCTATTTGTCAAAAACAAAAATACAGAGGTTTGTTTTCTTGATTAATGGTACAATAAGTTATTGTTTCATATAATACGGGGAATATTTTTTTTTGCATGCATATTACTCCACGTTTGCCTCTTCTTTAAAAAAACGGAGGTTTGTTTTCTTGATTAAGAAAACAGTGCAAGTAACGTCTCTGTGTGGAAGATTTTCAGTCCATATATTTCTAGTTAATCATTGTATATTAATCAGATCAGACAATAGTAGTAAAAGTAGCGAACGTAAACTCGTCAAGTCAAAAAGTAATAATAGAAAATATATAATTCTACAGCATTACTAAGTATTCAAAAGTAATCCAAGCAAGGCAGGCAGTCTTGTTTCCAGTAGAAAATCCTTTATTAAGTACACAGACAAGCGATCCAAGTAAAACAAAAATAGAGTAATAATTTCCTCACAAGCTTTCTAAATATATATATATATATATATTTATCAGGCATGGGAGTGATTTATTGTGCTGTAAAACAAAGTGTTATTGGTACACATGTTAAATTCACATCCCTTCCCCCATCAGTGTGACATTCGAGCTGGTCCTGCCCTACCTAGTAGCTGTCATAATAATATATAGTCCTAATGTACTTTAATGGTACATCTTATTTAACCAAATTATTAAGTAGATTATTAAGTCTGTGATTTTACACAAGGCAATATACCACATGGCTGGAAATATATCAACCTTAGTTCATTTTGCGATCAAAAATTATATATAAATATATACATATACATTTTGCATGTAAAAATCAGTTTCTATTTTCATAACCTATTGTTAACAAAGATCGCTTTCGTCCTTCTAGACTTCTTCAGGTCTGTGTACAAAAACCCTAAAAACCTATATAATTGTATAACTAGTTAGTATTGTTACTACCATCATTTTGAATAAAGTGGAAAAAGGAGAACCAGAAAAAAATATAAAAAAAAAAAAAATATATATATATATATATATATATATATATATATATATATATATATATATATATGATGGAAACAAAATATACACTTACATTTCAAATTATTTAAAATGGTATTTAAAACCAATTTGTAGAAAAAATAAAATAAAATACAATTAGTCATGTAAACAATGTGGCAATTTTCTAAGTTCCATTGCACTTTTAATTGAACAGTAGTAGTTTAGCCCAGGCTTTCTAAAAGAGTTCAGCTTTAATTGCCACATGAGTTCATGTTTCTCCAGAATATTCGGGATGTCTCCTTCAAGATCACCCATGTCTATGCGATCCAGGATCTGGAACTTAAAACCTGTGTGTCTTTTATGAGAGAAAGGTTTTTGGCTAGGGCATTATTTTTACATCCAGAGCAGATTTCTGACAGATGACATGAAATCCTTTGCTTGAGTTTATTTACAGTCTTGCCCACATAGAATGCATCACATTCATTGCACTGTGCCCTGTAAATTACTTTTTTAGTGTTACAGTCACCCCCTGCACTGGTTTTAATGATCTTCTTTAAATAAGGGCAATAAAAACTATCACCCTGCTGTATAAATATACAAAATGTACAATTAGTTTCACATCTTTTAGTGCTTTTCTCACATGGTCTAGGTTTAAATTCAACAAAACTTCTAATATTCCTGGCCTTCCTATAAACAAATGATGGGGCTTCACCTAAGATGTTAATCAGAAAAGGGTTTCCTGTGACAATGTCTCAGTTTTCTTCAATAATATTTTTGATGCTGTGATAATCCAAAGTGTATGTCAGGATGCAGCTATTTTTGCATTTGTTATTCTCTGTGGGATTACTTAACATTTTTCTACTGGGGAGGTTGTGTGAAGGTGCTTCAGTCCTTTTCAGTTCTATAATGGGTTCCAGTATGTTTTTTAACATCTGACTTTCATAGCCTCTCACTAGAAAATCATTCTCTAAGTTGTTCAGGTTTCTCAAAAATGGTTCCATCTCTGTGGTAATTCGAGCTAATCTACAGCCTTGGGATTTCACTACATTATACTTGGTTTTTGTAGGATGTAGACTTTTACTGTGGAGTAATAAGTTAACCCTCGTTGGTTTTCTGAATAGATCAGTGGTGATTCTGTTATTGTTGGTGTCCTTGGAAATCTGCATATCTAAGAAAGTGGTTGAAGTACAGCTATGGGAAGAGGTAAACTTCAGGAAGGGGGTTGTTTGATTGATGTAAGTGATAAAATCTCCAAGCTGCAAGGTGTCACCTTCCCACACAATAAAGACATCGTCAATAAAACGTAAACAGCATGTGATATGCTGCATGTAGTCTGTGCTGTTTAACACAAAGTCCTGGGTACAAGTTTTAATTTCATCTGATACTTGGGGAGTATTTTTGCAGAAGAAGAGGTACAGAGTAGGCAGGTACACTAAGTATGCATGTAGCCCAAATTAAGCTAAAATAACTCTGTATACAGAATTTTGTATACCTTGAAATTTTGTAAACATAACTGCGTATACCTTGACATTAGATTCCTACTATCTTATAATGTATTTGCAGGATGTTATACAGTAGAACCTCTGTAAGTTGACCACCCAAGGGACAGTAACAAACTGGTCAACATAAGGACCTAGGCCTACTGTACTGATACGTACATGTATTTTACTTTCTTGTACAGCTTTTATTAGATATCAAACAAAATCATACATAATCAAAACACAGTAAAATGATACAGTATCATACAAAATAAATACATTTACTATTTTCTCATGGTTTAATCATTCTTTCTGAAAAAAAAGAGTCAATCTTGGACTGTTTCCTATTATTACAAAGGTTAGGTGGAGAAAGCGCTCTCAAATCTGGCTACACCACTCCGCATACCTGGGCATTTTTCCATAGCAAATGACTTCAACTGCATTATCAGATGCCTGACATCCTCTTCTTTTGGAGTCTCTGCAATTTCTGTGTCATTGTCACTTTCTTCTTCCACTTCATCAGCTGCTTCATGCACTTTTACTCTGGTCTGTACTTTGGTCAACATCGCTTGGTAAATTGCTTCTGGAGCCAAAACGAACAGGAAAGTAAATTGCTCAATAAAGCAGCCAAAACCAAGAAAAAATAGAGCAATTCTATCAAGGCATGACTCCACTGGTATTTTTCACACGAACAAGCTTTATTGAAACACACTTTCTTCAAAATAAAACCATAAACGCTGTTATCACCACAGATGCGTTTTCGTCCTCTAATGACTTCCATACACCATATACATGAGAATCTTCACTTTTTGAGTCAGGAAAAAGTAGATCCACACGTATTCTGTCTCAGAAAACCAGCATTTGCAAATTAAAACTAAAGTAAGGCTCTCACATAACAGAATACCTGTGGATTTACTTTTTCCTGACTTCTCTTGGTTTTAAATTGCTTCTGAGTCAGGTTCATTACAGGGTGACACCTCATCATCCATTGCAACAAAACTTTCAAAATCTACCCCTTCGAATTCTGCCATGGGAGATGGACTGTCTGATGGGGCCAAAATATCACGCTCTTGGGTTGTGACAAATCCAACTTTCTTGAAACCCTTCTGTATCATTTCAGGCTGAACTTTATTCCAGGGAACTGATCCAGAGGGCAACATCCAAAGCATTAACTGATGCAACGGATAAAGTTGCTTCCACAGACAGACCATAGGTTTTTTGTTTTAGTAATGACCACTGCAGGAGATAGACTAGATAGTGCATTTTAAATGTCCTGAAGATGCCTTGGTCAAGAGGTTGGGTTTGGAGTCAGAAATTTCAGTGTCACATTTCCAAGATGATTCACTTCCAGATGGCCAGGACAGTTGTCTACTGTCAGTAAACTAGACCATTTCTTCTTCATTTCTCAGTCGATACCCCTTACCCACTCCACAAATAGGGCACAAGTCATCCATGCACATTTGTTTGCTCTCAAAGTGACGGGGAGGTCTTTGGGTTTCAGGCTGTTGAATGTGCATGGCTTTGTCGATTTACCAATCAACAAGGGCTTTAGTTTCTCTGCAGTTGAGCTAACGCAAAGCAGAACTGCGAAAAGTTCTTTAGAAAGTTTTCTGCTCTTACATTTGCCACCCTTCATGATAAGGCTCCTGTCAGGCATCACCTTGAAAAAGAGTCCACACTCATCAGCATTAAAGATGTCATCATCTTTGAAGCCTTTGGGAACTTTTTGATGAACTCTTCCAAAACTTCTACTGGAACTTCACTGGATTCACCACAGAAGACTTTGGGTCTATATCACGTAGTTGAAGTATGACAATTTTGAACGTTATATAGTCGAGACCATATGTTCGAAGTTGTCATACGTCGAATACAAAAAAAAAAAAAAAAAATACAAACAGGAACAACTTCCTGACAGTTGCAAGAGGGGGGACAAGCCCCCTTTCACCCCCCGCTCTTTAAATATACAAACTCCGAGACTGTGCAGTAAGGGGAAAATTCCCTTTACCGCATTGTAGTGTGGTCTTGGAGTTGGCATATTTAAAGAGCGGGGGAAGTGGGGTGCAGGGCTTTACTAACTTCATTGAGGGAAGTTTTCTTCCTTTTCCACTGTAGATCTCCACTTTCCTTACCATACCTCTCCAAGTACTCATGTTTATGTTTTTGGACTGTCATCTTGCTAACACCAAAATGTTCCACTGTCTTTCTTTGGCTGCTGCTTTCCAGAAAACGTAGATCAACCTTTTCCTTCACCTTCCTTCAGCTCTTTGAGTTCTTTCTTTTGGGCCATCATGTCTCGATTAGCTGTAAATTTTTTCAGTAATTGTAGGAAGTACCTAAAATTCAGAACAGTCTTTCACACTGAAAAAATCTTCAGCAATATGTGATAAACAAAAGACATTAGGCCTAATCCAATACGTGATAAAAAAACATGAAAAAAGAACTTGTACTAAAGAAAAAAATAATACAACTAAGGGGCAAAGCCCACACCTTCTACCCCTGCGTGTAGAGTGGACTCAACCGGTCAAGTTATAGGGTCTATATCAGAAGAGTGAAAGCTGAAAACAGCAAATGTTCTTATATCGAACTTAAAAAGAAAATGAAACCACACAATGTTGAATGTACGGAACAGCATTTTTTTCCCAGGGGAAAAAAAAATCGCTGCTCCAAAAAAATAAATAAATGCACAGACAAAATACAGTGGGGGGCTATGCCCACCACACCCCCCAACTTAAATATACCAACTCCACAGTGGAGGAAATGACAAAGTCCCAAGAATGGCCCAGCAATTTTACTATCTCTGGGAAAAAAAAACTCTGTTCCGGCCTTTAGACATTGTGCGGTATTGTTTTTTTAAGTTTGATATAACAGCGTTCACTGTTTTCAGCTTTCGCTCTTCTGATACAGACCCGTTATAGAGGGTAAATTAATATAGTGTGTCACAGTCCAAGTGGTCAAGATCCAACTTACAGAGGTGGTCAATACAGAGAGGTCGGTCTTCCATTGAGTACATGTGGTGCATGTCCAGTCTATGAAAATTAGGTCAAATTAAGGAGGTGGTCAATGTAGGGACATGGTCAACTATGGAGGTTCTGCTGTAATGTATTTGCAGCTTAGTCCCAAGTTCCATTCTCTCCAAACCTCTGCAGAGATGAGATAACTTGCTATTCAGGTTACAGAAATAAAGTCCTGAGTACATATCAGGTAACCTGAATTTGAATGGCAGCTCATGCACTTGACAGTGCTGGTAGGAGAGGATGGGCATACCCATGCTGAGGGATGTACATGGGATAAAGCAGAACACACTGAGCCACAATTCCTCAGAGGAGAGATGATGGAGACACACCCAGCAGAGTCCCTGCATTACACAATACTATACAAACAATCAAGGTCTGTTGCCTTGGGGGACTGCTGCTCATATACTACCATGCTACTACCATATGACAGGCAGACAAAGACACTCTTCCCAGCCATTCCTCAACATTCTTCCTCAGTGTATGGGCATGCCATTGTCAGTAATATACACTTTTAGCAGAAATGAGAAACAATGCAGAGGAGAACTTGTAGCAGTTAACACAGGCTTTAAACTTCAGAATTTTACTCCTGGCACTTCGCACGGTCAAGTGTAATAACCTCAGAATATGTAATTTGGTCAAGAAGGGCCATACGAAGAAGCTACTCTAATATTATGTAGCCTACAGTGAGAGAGAGAGAGAGATAGAGAGAGAGGAGCACCAAGATATATACACCATTGCACACAATAGGGGGAACCTCAAACAGAAGTGAAAAAATTCCCAAAGCATCTCATGTAAAGTTAGGAGTGTATCTCACTATACTGCAGCAATACAAGCAAGTCTACTGCTCTTTCCCTGTTAGCATATGCCTGGTAGAAAGAGTTGTTTTAAGGGATAAGATTTATAAACCCCATGCTATCAGCTGACAAGACTACAGTTGCAGAGGAGTTGCCAACATTTATTTATTTAACATTTGTTTACTGGGAAAGTCTGACTAGGACTGAGCCTATTTTCATTAGAAGCCCAAGGAGAAACATTCCAGATGAATGTCTTTGGAATGTGGGAAGAGACCAGAGTACCCAGAGGAAACATACATGAACACATGGAGGACATGCATACTCCACACAGAAGTCACCTCAGCCGAGATTTGAACTGGAGAATATCTTGCTGTGAGGCGACAATGTTAACCGCTGCACCACTGCGCCACCTCTAATGTACAACAAGAAAGGGCTGCTCCGCTGCAAACACATCACCAACAGCTTATTTTCTAGAATGTGTTACTGCACTGCTGATGTATCCTAAGCTGGCCTTAAGCATAGGTGAACTAAGTGACCGCCTGGCACCACTGCAGAAAGAAAATATGTCTATGGTACAACAAGCTCTCCAAGGAGTGGTGCTCTAGCTGACTTGATATTCAAGTCATGTGGCATTCACCTTAAACGTTGCAAGGTCACAGAAGTACAGACCTGACAATGTTCAAATGTAGGTGCAAAGGCACATGAAGGATTTTTTTCTTTTATTTGTACAATAAAATAAGTATGAGGCAGAGACGCAGGAACAATCTCCAGAATTCTGGGCACAGAGAAGCATAATGGCACAGTGTGAGTGATAGAAGTGTTATTACTATTTTTACAATAATGCTGGGGAGATCAGCCAGGTATTGTGGGCAATAGTTATTTATTTATTTATTAACATTTGTTGACTGGGAAAGTCCTCTCGGTCTGAGACCCATTTTCAGTGGAGGCCTGAGGAGAAAAGCTCCGCAAAGCACTACAGTGACAACAAAGTTTAACATAAGCTTAAAAAGGATTACATGTTAAAGATGCAAAATAAAACATGTCAAAAATACTATTTACAGGATTTACATTATTCTACACAAGATTCAAAAGAAAAACATATTTCAAAATACAATTCAGAAGAATTTACTTTATTCTACAATAAAAAAGCATGGGCGTTGAAACAGTACTTTCTGTATTAAGAGTATAGTATAGTATACTGTATAGTAGGTTACAAGCAGTTGTTGTGAAGACTGGGTTTTACAAAGATTTGCCAACCCAGTATTTGGTAAAATGTGCTTTTTAAGGAGGTTTGCTTCTGAGGCAGGTACAGGACGGATTCTTGAGATAATGTGTTTTTTGAGCTACTTTAAAGGTTTTTGGGTGATCAGTTTGGGTTATTTCTGATGGTAGGTTATTCCATAATTTGGCAATACAGTGGGAGAACGGACACTGTTCAGCTCTTTTTTTGGGTTTTGTTACTGTAAGCAAGAGTTTGCAGGAAGATCTTAAGAGTTCTTGTAGCAGTGTAAAGTTTTTGTAGGACTGAGCTGAGGGCTGTGCATTCATTAGGTTTACTGATTAGTTTGTGGGCTGGGGTTAGTTGGGTGTATTTTAGATGGTGGGAAAATTCTAGCCATTTTAGTTCAGTGATTGCTTAGCAGCGATGAGAACGGTGTGGTTTTTCGGAGGCGAATTTGGCTATTTTATTGTAGCAGGACTGTAGTTTATTAGTAAGGGTTGTGTGAAGATTGGTAAAAATAGCACTACCATATAGAAGGGAAGGGATGAGTATGGTATTAGCTAGTTTTATTTTGGTATATTTATCCATGTAGAGCTTGTGGCAATATAGTTTGCCTAGTTTGAAATGGGTTTTCTTTACTGCATTCAGGATGTGTGGTTCATAAGAGTTTTTTATCTATTGTTATAACTAGTAGTTTTGGTGTCTTAACTAGTTTTATTTCTGTACCGTCTTTAGCAAGCATTTTGAAGTCAGTGTTAGGTGATATTGTAGAGAAAAGTAAAAGTTTAGTGTTTTGGGGGTTTAGCATAAGTTGTGCGTAAATAATCTATGATTCGAAAGAAGTAAAGGCCTGTTGTGTAACTGTGAGGAGATGTGAGAAGTTTTTGGAGGTGGACATCAGAGATGAATCACGGGCATATTGGATGAGATTCTGGATTAGGGGGGCTTTGCACAGGTCAATGATAAAAATATTGAACATTGGTGGACCTAAAATGGATCCTTGCAGTACTCTTATATTGTTGGGTTGGTAGTCAGATTGTATATTTAACCACCTTACTGATTGTTTCCTGTTCTGCAAGTAGGATGTAAACCAGTTTATGGAACTTGGTGAGCAGCCTAGTCTTGACAGTTGAATTACTAGCTTAGTATGTGAGACCGTGTCAAAAGCCTTAGACAGGTCCAGTAGGATTACAAAGGTAAGACGCCCTGCATCTACGGCTTTGTTAATGGTGTTAGTGAAAGAGAGAAGGCCAGTGACAGTGCTATGCCCTGGACGGAAACTGTGTTGAGGGGGGATAGAAGAGTATTACATGATAGGTGGTTAACTAGTTGTGAGTGAACACATTTTTCCAAGATTTTTGATAGTGGGGAGAGTATAGAGATAGGGCAGTAGTTAGAAAGATCGGGGGAGTTTCCCCTTTATGTAGTGGGGAAAAAACTGATTTTTTTCCATAGAAGAGGAACATAGGATTCAGAGGGAGAGCGATTTATGTGGATTGTAACTGGGTATGGTACTGCGGTAGTTGCTAGTTGCAGATATTCTGGGGGAAGATTATCTGCAGATAGTGAGCAAGGTTTGATTTGTTTTAAGAGTTTCGGGATTAAGGAGGTGGGTACAGTTTGGATAGTGAAGGAGTTGGCTGGTTGAGTATTAATATAATCTGCAGGACGGGATGTTTAGTAGGTTGAGGAAGGTGTGAGTTTGGGCTGCATGGGCAGTCAGAGTAGTTTTTGAATGGTAGAAATGAACTGGGTATTAAAATCTTGGGAAATTTGTTGTGGTGTTTTTTCTGCTGCTAGGGATGGGTTTTGGATGGTGACTGGGTTAAGAAGAGAGGAGACAGACTTCCAAAATTTTTTGGGATTGTTGTACGAGGCAGATAGTTTAGTGGAAAAATAATCTTTTTTATATCACTAAGTTTTTTTGATTTGTTATGGAGTTGTTTGCAGTGTTCGTTTTGTTTTGTTTCATCTTTCAGCCACGTTTTCCATGCTTTGTTTCTAAGAACGATATTTTGTTTAGTCTCTGGCTTTGTGATTTGTGTGGACAGTTGAGAGGAGAGGAATGGTGCTGTAAATATTATTGTCATTTTTCAATGATGTTGGTAGTGATCAACAAGATATTGTGCAATACTCCTCCAGCTTTGTGATTTGTTCGAAGCAATTTGGACTGGAATATTTTAAAGTGAGATAGTGAGACTCCCCCCTCATCAAAAATTTAAAGAGCAAGCAGCTTTTCCAGCACAAAACTTAGATCCCAAGGGAAAGTGATGGGTTTGCTTGGGGGGGTTAAGATGCAGAACTATCCTCAGGAAAAGCCTGATAAGCTCTAACCATAAGGAGGAGGTGGGTGAGGGAAAGGCAGCCATTGATGGCCGACAGGTGAGCTTTTATAGAAGAGTAAGCCAGGCCTGAATTAAGTAATTCACAAAGATGTTGTAGGACAGCAGGGATCTGTGATAAGAGTGTTTCCGGACTGTGTTTATGGCACCAATAAGAAAAGCTTTTAGCTGTGCAAGATATTCTAGAAGTGGGTCTTTTGACTTCCTGGAGGACTTGAAATACCTCTTCAGAGACTAGGTGTCTTTGAGCGATTAAAATCCTATCACCCACAGAGTCAAGCGGAGTGAGGAAATATTTGGGCGTCGAACCAATCCTTTTTATTATGTGATCAGGTCTGGTTGCAGAGGTATTTTCCTGTAATTTCCCTTTGTTAGGTGAAAGCAGAGGGGAAAGAAAGGTCTCTGCCAAAAGGGGGTCAGTAAAATTAGTTTGGGTGCTTCCTTCTGTGCTTTTAGAACAATGTTTTTTGAAGAAGAGGTAGTAGTGAGAAGGCACAGAGGAACTTCCCTGTCCACTGGAAGGAGAAGGCATTTGTCCTCCAGGCTGAAAGACAAGGTTCCCTGCTGCAGACCTGGGGAGCTGATGGTTGGTTGGTGATGCAAAGAGGTCTATGCGAGGTGAAGAGTGATGGCCTGGAAAACCTGTCTGTTTAGGGTCCATTTGTGGGGTCCGCCAAGGAGCAGCTTCAGGAGTCTGTTAGCACATTTCCTGTGAGGGAATGTATGTGGCTCTGATGGTGATGTCCATCTGGGTTTCTAAATTCCATGTCTCCCGTGATAATCTACACAACTGGTAGGATTTAGTGCCTCCCTGTTTGCTTATGTACCACCTGACTGCGTTGCTGACCATGGAGTTGTCTTGGCTTAAAAAGGTGGGAGAAGGTCTGCAGAGCTTATAAAAGAGCCCTCATTTCCTTCACATTGATATGTTCCTGCAAGAACTATGGTTGCAATCTACCCGGTACTAGGTGTAATTCTGTTCATTCTCCTATTCATGATCCGAGATATCTGTGTGAACGTCTTAAAGACGGGGAGAAGGTGTGATGGGAAGTCCAGGGTTGAGATTGACCTGTTACTTCCGCCAAAGTAGATTCTTTTTTAAAAAGGGAGGAGGGGGAGGAGGGGGATCAGGGTGTCCAAGGGATGGGAGTACTGAGACCATGCAAATTTCAGATACCACTGCACTTTCCTCATGTGTAGTCTGGCCAGGGGAAGAAAAGAAATGGTGAGTGCCATTAAAACTTAAGTTATTAACATCTCCCTTGCTGTGCAGTATGTTGCAGAGGAGAAATATAGGAAGAAACTGAATGACTGTGAACTTTCTCCTGAGGGAGGAAGGCATGCATTTTCTGTGTGTCCAGTCTGCAACCTAAGAAAACTAGATCCTGTGTAGGAAAAATATCGGATTGTTTGTAGCTGATTGTGAAACCCAGACATGACAGGAGTTGCAGAGTGAAATCTAGATGCCGAAGAGGGACTCCTGGATACGGAGCTTGGATCAACAGGTTATTCAGAAAGGGAAAAATCTGAAATCCCTGGGTATGGTAGAATGAGACCACTGGGGCTAGACACTTTATGAACACCACTGGTGTCTGGAAAGACCAAAAACTCAGAGCAGTAAATTGAAAATACAAAGAGTCAGAGAAAAACCTGAGGAATTTCCTGCAAGGAGGACGACATGTGTGTGCAAATAGGCATCCTTTACATCTAGGGATTCTACAATGACATGGGGGAGATGGGAAGGCAAGAAAGTAGGAAGAGAGCATTTTGGGAAAGTTGGCAGCTTCAAAGAAGTGTTTAGAAGAGAAAGGTCTAGGAAGGGTCTCGACTGTCTTTTTTTTTTTTTTTTGGTGCCAGAAAGATCACGGAGTGAACTGTTTTGCTATGAAGTCTGTTTGGACTTGTTTAATAGTGCCCTGATTCCAGAAGTCTTGAATAATGGAAGCAAGTAGAGATAGCTGGCTGTGGGGACGGTGTGGTATGACTTTCAGAGGGGGAATATTTTCCCAGGACATGGCATAACCATCCTTGATAATGGACAGGACCCATTTGCCTGTGTTAATAGTTTCTTACCAGGCCAGGGGGAGTGGAAGTCTTTTGGAAACAGGAGATAGGGGGCTGAGGGTGAGGGAGGGGATGGTGTGAAGGTAGTCACAGACTTTAAATTCCAAAGGGAGGTCTCCCAGATGGAGGTTCCCTATGAGATTTGTCAGAGTACCTTTTCCTAGGGGGTGTTGTGTTTTCTGATGTCCACTGAGGCCCTTTCTGAGGAAGGATGTAGACATACATGGGTAGTCCCTATGGTACATAAGAAATGAAAGTAGCATCTGCCTGCAGTCTTTCATTGTCTTTCCTTGCTCTTGGAGAGTTTTGAACCGGCAGGCAGCCTTGAGGACCAAACAACAGGACTTTATCTAAGGGGAAGTCACAGAGTGTTGGTTTGAAATCCTCAGGAATAGGCTGGCTATGAAGCCACATGTATCTGTGGATTGCAGACATAGTAGCTGCTGCCATAAAAGAAGCATCTACAGAATTATAACTGCACTTAATGCTGTGTATGGCTATCTGAGTTGCCTAGGAAAGTAGATTAGGCATTTTCTGCTTTGATTCTGCAGTTCCAGGGTCCAGCACAACTTTGTTTAGTGACTGAGGTACAGAAATCAAACAATTAGTCATTTGAGTTTGGTAGCTAATCGCCCAAAACACAACAGTAGAAGGGTATATACCTTCTTTCCCCCACCTATCCATAGCGCTACTATTTGATGTTTTAATCAAAACATCTTTAACGAATTATCACTTATGACATAGGCAATCTTATGTTTAAATAAATAAAAACAAACAGTACTGATATATTATCAGTTGCTAACAATACAGATCATGTATAATCTTCTATACTGTCATTAATTGAACATTACATAACTCATTCCTCCTCCAAAAAACCTGTGTTTCTACTGGCTGGTCGTTTACTATATTTCCTTAGTTTTCCTTGGTTTTCGTGGTTTGTTATTTGTACTCCTCATGGCCAGTGATCCACAACACAATTTGCCTCGTGTATTCAGAGACGCTGTGAGACATGGTTCACAAATGTCTTTGGACAATTTTTTGAACAGTGCCTCGGAGAGAAATACATCTTCTCAGGTTGGAAATAATACCTTGTCTAATGTAATTAATTCTTGTATCCCTTAGGACAGATGGGAACAAGAAAGAAATCAGCGGTGCTTTAATCCCTCTGAAAAAAAAAATT